>NC_069505.1:602111862-602305806 GCF_027579735.1 Bombina bombina | reverse complement strand
ACATGATAACCAGATAGGTACAGCAGGCACAGGATACCCAGCAGGTACTGTTAGTGAGACTGTCACATGATACCAGATAGGTACAGCAGGCACAGGATACCCAGCAGGTACTGTTAGTGAGACTGTCACAGGATACCAGATAGGTACAGCAGGCACAGGATACCCAGCAGGTACTGTTAGTGAGACTGTCACAGGATACCACATAGGTACAGCAGGCACATGATACCCAGCTGGTACTGTTAGTGAGACTGTCACATGATACCAGATAGGTACAGCAGGCACAGGATACCCAGCCGGTACTGTTAGTGAGACTGTCACAGGATACCAGATAGGGTACAGCATTACAAGATACCCAGCAGGTACTGTTAGGTGAGACTGTCCACAGGATACCCAGCAGGTGACAGTTAGTGAGGACTGGGGGTCACATGATAGCCAAATAGGTACAGCAGGCACAAGGATACCCAGCAGGTACTGTTAGTGAGACTGTCACAGGGATTACCAGATAGGTACAGCAGGCACAGGGATACCCAGCGAGTACTGTTAGTGAGACTGTCACATGATATCAGATAGTACAGCAGTTACAAGATACACAGCAGGTACTGTTAGTGAGACGGTCACAGGATACCAATAGGTACAGCAGGCACCAGGATACCCAGCAGGTACTGTTAGTGAGACTGTTCACAGGATACCAGATAGGTACAGGCAGACACAGGATACCCTAGCAGGTACTGTTAGTGAAGACGGTCACAGGATACCAGATAGGGTACAGCAGGCACAGAATACCCAGCCAGGTACTGTTAGTGAGACTGTCACATGATACCAGAGTAGGTGACAGCAGGTGCACAGGAATACCCAGCGGGTACAGTTAGTGAGACTGTCACATTAGTACCAGATAGGTACAGGCAGTTACAAGATACTTAGCAGGTACAGTTAGTGAGGACTGTCACAGATACCAGATAGGGTACTAGCATTTACAAGATACCCAGCAGGTACTGTTAGGTGAGACGGTCATTCGGATACCAGATAGGTACAGCAGTTACAAGATACTTAGCAGGTACAGTGTTAGGTGAGACTGTCACAGGATACCAGATAGGTTACAGCAGGCACAGGATACCCAGCAGGTACTGAGTTAGTGAGACTGTCACAGGATACCATAGTAGGTACAGCAGGCACAGGATACCCAGCGGGGTAGCTGTTAGTGAGACTGTCACATGATACCAGATAGGTACAGCAGGCACAGGATAACCCAGCGGGTACTGTTAGTGAGACTGTCACATGATACCAGATAGGTATAGCAGGCACAGGATACACAGCGGTACTGTTAGTGAGACTGTCCACAGGATACAGATAGGTACAGCAGGCACAGGTATACCCAGCGGGTACTGTTAGTGAGACTGTCACAGGATACCAGATAGGTACAGCAGGCACAGGATACTATCAGGTACAGTTAGTGAGACTGTTCACATGATACCAGTAGGTACAGCAGGCACAGGATACTTAGCAGGTACAGTTAGTGAGACTGTCACATGATACCAGTAGGTACAGCAGGCACAGATACCCAGCTGTACTGTTAGTGAGACTGTCACAGGATACCAGATAGGGTACAAGCAGGTACAAGGATACTAGCAGGTACTGTTAGGGAGACTGTCACATGATACCAGATAGGTACAGCAGGCACAGGATACCAGCAGGGTACAGTTAGTGAGACTGTCACATGATACCAGATAGGTACAGCAGGCACAGGATACCCAGCAGGTACTGTTAGTGAGACTGTCACATGATACCATGATAGGTACAGCAGGGCACAGGATACACAGCGGTACTGTTAGTGAGACTGTCACAGGATAGCCAGATAGGTACAGCAGGGCACAGGATACTTAGCAGGTACAGTTAGTGAGACTGTCACATGATACCAGGTAGGTACAGCAGGCACAGGATACCCATCGGGTACTGTTAGTGAGACTGTCACAGGATAGCCATGATAGGTAGCAGCAGTTACAAGATACTTAGCAGGTACAGTTAGGTGAGACGTCACATGATACCAGATAGGTACAGCAGGCACAGGGATACCCATCAGGTACTGTTAGTGAGACTGTCACATGATACCAGATAGGTACAGCAGGCACAGGATACACAGCGGGTACTGTTAGTGAGACTGTCTCATGATACCAGATAGGTACAGCAGGCACAGGATACCCAGCAGGTACTGTTTAGTGAGACTGTCACAGGATACCAGATAGGTACAGCAGGCACCGGATACCCAGCTGGTACGTTAGTGAGACTGTCACATGATACCAGATAGGTACAGCAGGCACAGGATTACCCAGCAGGTACTGTTAGTGAGACTGTCACAGGATACCAGGATAGGTACAGCAGGGCACGAGGATACCCAGCAGGTACTGTTAGTGAGGACTGTCACAGGATACCAGATAGGTACAGCAGGGCAAAGGATACCCAGCAGTACTGTTAGTGAGACTGTCACATGATACCAGATAGGTACAGCAGGCACAGGATACCCAGCAGGTACTGTTAGTGAGACTGTCACAGGATACCAGATAGGTACAGCAGGCACAGGATACCCAGCGGGTACTGTTAGTGGAGACTGTCACATGATACCAGATAGGTACAGCAGGCACAGGATACACCAGCGGTACTGTTAGTGAGACTGTCACAGGATACCAGATAGGTACAGCAGGCACAGGATACCCAGCGGGTACTGTTAGTGAGACTGTCACAGGATACCAGATAGGTACAGCAGGCACAGGATACCCAGCAGGTACTGGTTAGTGAGACTGTCACATGATACCAGATAGGTACAGCAGGCACAGGATACCCAGCAGGTACTGTTAGTGAGACTGTCACAGGATACCAGATAGGTACAAGCAGGCACAGGATACCCAGCAGGTACTGTTAGTGAGACTGTCACATGATACCAGAATAGGTACAGCAGGCACAGGATACCCAGCAGGTACTGTTAGTGAGACTGTCACATGATACCAGATAGGTACAGCAGGCACAGGATACCCAGCAGGTACAGTTAGTGAGACTGTCACATGATACCAGATAGGTACAGCAGGCACAGGATACACAGCAGGTACTGTTAGTGAGACTGTCACAGGATACCAGATAGGTACAGCAGGCACAGGATACCCAGCGGGTACTGTTAGTGAGACTGTCACAGGATACCAGATAGGTACAGCAGGCACAGGATACCCAGCAGGTACTGTTAGTGAGACTGTCACAGGATACCAGATAGGTACAGCAGGCACAGGATACCCAGCCGGTACTGTTAGTGAGACTGTCACAGGATACCAGATAGGTACAGCAGGCACAGGATACCCAGCAGGTACTGTTAGTGAGACTGTCACATGATACCAGATAGGTACAGCAGGCACAGGATACCCAGCAGGTACTGTTAGTGAGACTGTCACATGATACCAGATAGGTACAGCAGGCACAGGATACCCAGCAGGTACTGTTAGTGAGACTGTCACATGATACCAGATAGGTACAGCAGGCACAGGATACCCAGCAGGTACAGTTAGTGAGACTGTCACATGATACCAGATAGGTACAGCAGGCACAAGATACCCAGCAGGTACTGTTAGTGAGACTGTCACAGGATACCAGATAGGTACAGCAGGCACAGGATACCCAGCAGGTACTGTTAGTGAGACTGTCACAGGATACCAGATAGGTACAGCAGGCACAGGATACCCAGCAGGTACTGTTAGTGAGACTGTCACAGGATACCAGATAGGTACAGCAGGCACAGGATACCCAGCAGGTACTGTTAGTGAGACTGTCACAGGATACCAGATAGGTACAGCAGGCACCGGATACCCAGCTGGTACTGTTAGTGAGACTGTCACAAGATACCAGATAGGTACAGCAGGCACAGGATACCCAGCAGGTACTGTTAGTGAGACTGTCACAGGATACCAGATAGGTACAGCAGGCACAGGATACACAGCAGGTATGGTTAGTGAGACTGTCACATGATACCAGATAGGTACAGCAGGCACAGGATACCCAGCAGGCACTGTTAGTGAGACAGTCACATGATACCAGATAGGTACAGCAGGCACAGGATACCCAGCAAGTACAGTTAGTGAGACTGTCACAGGATACCAGATAGGTACAGCAGGCACAGGATACCCAGCAGGTACTGTTAGTGAGACTGTCACATGATACCAGATAGGTACAGCAGGCACAGGATACCCAGCAGGTACTGTTAGTGAGACTGTCACAGGATACCAGATAGGTACAGCAGCACAGGATACCCAGCGGGTACTGTTAGTGAGACTGTCACAGGATACCAGATAGGTACAGCAGGCACAGGATACCCAGCAGGTACTGTTAGTGAGACTGTCACATGATACCAGATAGGTACAGCAGGCACAGGATACCCAGCAGGTACTGTTAGTGAGACTGTCACAGGATACCAGATAGGTACAGCAGGCACAGGATACACAGCAGGTACTCTTAGTGAGACTGTCACAGGATACCAGATAGGTACAGCAGGCACAGGATACCCAGCAGGTACTGTTAGTGAGACTGTCACAGGATACCAGATAGGTACAGCAGGCACAGGATACCCAGCGGGTACTGTTAGTGAGACTGTCACAGGATACCAGATAGGTACAGCAGGCACAGGATACCCAGCAGGTACTGTTAGTGAGACTGTCACAGGATACCAGATAGGTACAGCAGGCACAGGATACCCAGCAGGTACTGTTAGTGAGACTGTCACAGGATACCAGATAGGTACAGCAGGCACAGGATACCCAGCAGGTACTGTTAGTGAGACTGTCACAGGATACCAGATAGGTACAGCAGGCACAGGATACCCAGCAGGTACTGTTAGTGAGACTGTCACAGGATACCAGATAGGTACAGCAGGCACCGGATACCCAGCTGGTACTGTTAGTGAGACTGTCACAGGATACCAGATAGGTACAGCAGGCACAGGATACCCAGCAGGTACTGTTAGTGAGACTGTCACATGATACCAGATAGGTACAGCAGGCACAGGATACACAGCAGGTACAGTTAGTGAGACTGTCACATGATACCAGATAGGTACAGCAGGCACAGGATACACAGCAGGTACTGTTAGTGAGACTGTCACATGATACCAGATAGGTACAGCAGGCACAGGATACACAGCAGGTACTGTTAGTGAGACTGTCACATGATACCAGATAGGTACAGCAGGCACAGTATACCCAGCAGGTACTGTTAGTGAGACTGTCACATGATACCAGATAGGTACAGCAGGCACAGGATACCCAGCAGGTACTGTTAGTGAGACTGTCACATTATACCAGATAGGTACAGCAGGCACAGGATACACAGCGGGTACTGTTAGTGAGACTGTCACATGATACCAGATAGGTACAGCAGGCACAGGATACACAGCGGGTACTGTTAGTGAGACTGTCACAGGATACCAGATAGGTACAGCAGGCACAGGATACCCAGCAGGTACTGTTAGTGAGACAGTCACAGGATACCAGATAGGTACAGCAGGCACAGGATACCCAGCGGGTACTGTTAGTGAGACTGTCACAGGATACCAGATAGGTACAGCAGGCACAGGATACCCAGCGGGTACTGTTAGTGAGACAGTCACAGGATACCAGATAGGTACAGCAGGCACAGGATACCCAGCCGGTACTGTTAGTGAGACTGTCACAGGATACCCAGCAGGTACTGTTAGTGAGACTGTCACATGATACCAGATAGGTACAGCAGGCACAGGATACCCAGCAGGTACTTTTAGTGAGACTGTCACATGATACCACATAGATACAGCAGGCACAGGATACACAGCAGGTACTCTTAGTGAGACTGTCACATGATACCAGATAGGTACATCAGGCACCGGATACCCAGCAGGTACTGTTAGTGAGACTGTCACAGGATACCAGATAGGTACAGCAGGCACAGGATACCCAGCGGGTACTGTTAGTGAGACTGTCACATGATACCAGATAGGTACAGCAGGCACAGGATACACAGCGGGTACTGTTAGTGAGACTGTCACATGATACCAGATAGGTACAGCAGGCACAGGATACCCAGCAGGTACTGTTAGTGAGACTATCACAGGATACCAGATAGGTACAGCAGGCACAGGATACCCAGCAGGTACTGTTAGTTAGACTGTCACATGATACCAGATAGGTACAGCAGGCACAGGATACCTAGCAGGTACAGTTAGTGAGACTGTCACAGGATACCAGATAGGTACAGCAGGCACAGGATACCCAGCAGGTACAGTTAGTGAGACTGTCACATGATACCAGATAGGTACAGCAGGCACAGGATACCCAGCAGGTACTGTTAGTGAGACTGTCACATGATACCAGATAGGTACAGCAGTTACAAGATACCCAGCAGGTACTGTTAGTGAGACTGTCACATGATACCAGATAGGTACAGCAGGCACAGGATACACAGCAGGTACTGTTAGTGAGACTGTCACAGGATACCAGATAGGTACAGCAGGCACAGGATACACAGCAGGTACTGTTAGTGAGACTGTCACAGGATACCAGATAGGTACAGCAGGCACAGGATACCCAGCAGGTACTGTTAGTGAGACAGTCACAGGATACCAGATAGGTACAGCAGGCACAGGATACCCAGCGAGTACTGTTAGTGAGACAGTCACAGGATACCAGATAGGTACAGCAGGCACAGGATACACAGCAGGTACTGTTAGTGAGACTGTCACAGGATACCAGATAGGTACAGCAGGCACAGGATACCCAGCAGGTACTGTTAGTGAGACAGTCACAGGATACCAGATAGGTACAGCAGGCACAGGATACCCAGCAGGTACTGTTAGTGAGACAGTCACAGGATACCAGATAGGTACAGCAGGCACAGGATACCCAGCAGGTACTGTTAGTGAGACTGTCACAGGATACCAGATAGGTACAGCAGGCACAGGATACCCAGCAGGTACAGTTAGTGAGACTGTCACAGGATACCAGATAGGTACAGCAGGCACAGGATACCCAGCAGGTACACTTAGTGAGACGGTCACATGATACCAGATAGGTACAGCAGTTACAAGATACCCAGCAGGTACTGTTAGTGAGACTGTCACATGATACCAGATAGGTACAGCAGGCACAGGATACACAGCAGGTACTGTTAGTGAGACTGTCACAGGATACCAGATAGGTACAGCAGGCACAGGATACCCAGCCGGTACTGTTAGTGAGACAGTCACAGGATACCAGATAGGTACAGCAGGCACAGGATACCCAGCGGGTACTGTTAGTGAGACTGTCACAGGATACCAGATAGGTACAGCAGGCACAGGATACCCAGCGGGTACTGTTAGTGAGACTGTCACAGGATACCAGATAGGTACAGCAGGCACAGGATACCCAGCGGGTACTGTTAGTGAGACTGTCACAGGATACCAGATAGGTACAGCAGGCACAGGATACCCAGCGGGTACTGTTAGTGAGACTGTCACATGATACCAGATAGGTACAGCAGGCACAGAATACCCAGCGAGTACAGTTAGTGAGACAGTCACATGATACCAGATAGGTACAGCAGGCACAGGATACCCAGCGAGTACAGTTAGTGAGACTGTCACATGATACCAGATAGGTACAGCAGGCACAGGATACCCAGCGAGTACAGTTAGTGAGACTGTCACATGATACCAGATAGGTACAGCAGGCACAGGATACCCAGCGAGTACTGTTAGTGAGACTGTCACATGATACCAGATAGGTACAGCAGTTACAAGATACCCAGCAGGTACTGTTAGTGAGACGGTCACAGGATACCAGATAGGTACAGCAGGCACCGGATACCCAGCAGGTACTGTTAGTGAGACTGTCACATGATACCAGATAGGTACAGCAGGCACAGGATACACAGCAGGTACTGTTAGTGAGACTGTCACATGATACCAGATAGGTACAGCAGGCACAGGATACACAGCAGGTACTGTTAGTGAGACTGTCACAGGATACCAGATAGGTACAGCAGGCACAGGATACCCAGCTGGTACTGTTAGTGAGACTGTCACAGGATACCAGATAGGTACAGCAGGCACAGGATACCCAGCAGGTATGGTTAGTGAGACGGTCACAGGATACCAGATAGGAACAGCAGGCACAGGATACACAGCAGGTACTGTTAGTGAGACTGTCACAGGATACCAGATAGGTACAGCAGGCACAGGATACCCAGCTGGTACTGTTAGTGAGACTGTCACAGGATACCAGATAGGTACAGCAGGCACAGGATACCCAGCAGGTATGGTTAGTGAGACGGTCACAGGATACCAGATACGTACAGCAGACACAGGATACACAGCAGGTACTGTTAGTGAGACTGTCACAGGATACCAGATAGGTACAGCAGGCACAGGATACCCAGCAGGTACTCTTAGTGAGACTGTCACAGGATACCAGATAGGTACAGCAGGCACAGGATACACAGCGGGTACTGTTAGTGAGACTGTCACAGGATACCAGATAGGTACAGCAGGCACAGGATACCCAGCAGGTACTGTTAGTGAGACTGTCACAGGATACCAGATAGGTACAGCAGGCACAGGATACACAGCGAGTACTGTTAGTGAGACAGTCACAGGATACCAGATAGGTACAGCAGGCACAGGATACACAGCAGGTACAGTTAGTGAGACTGTCACATGATACCAGATAGGTACAGCAGGCACAGGATACCCAGCAGGTACTGTTAGTGAGGCTGTCACAGGATACCAGATAGGTACAGCAGGCACAGGATACCCAGCGAGTACTGTTAGTGAGACTGTCACAGGATACCAGATAGGTACAGCAGGCACAGGATACCCAGCGGGTACTGTTAGTGACACAGTCACAGGATACCAGATAGGTACAGCAGGCACAGGATACACAGCAGGTACAGTTAGTGAGACTGTCACATGATACCAGATAGGTACAGCAGGCACAGGATACCCAGCAGGTACAGTTAGTGAGACTGTCACAGGATACCAGATAGGTACAGCAGGCACAGGATACCCAGCAGGTACTGTTAGTGAGACAGTCATAGGATACCAGATAGGTACAGCAGGCACAGGATACCCAGCGGGTACTGTTAGTGAGACAGTCACAGGATACCAGATAGGTACAGCAGGCACAGGATACCCAGCGGGTACTGTTAGTGAGACTGTCACAGGATACCAGATAGGTACAGCAGGCACAGGATAACCAGCAGGTACTGTTAGTGAGACTGTCACAGGATACCAGATAGGTACAGCAGGCACAGGATACACAGCAGGTACTGTTAGTGAGACAGTCACAGGATACCAGATAGGTACAGCAGGCACAGGATACACAGCGGGTACAGTTAGTGAGACTGTCACATGATACCAGATAGGTACAGCAGGCACAGGATACCCAACAGGTACTGTTAGTGAGACTGTCACATGATACCAGATAGGTACAGCAGGCACAGGATACCCAGCAGGTACTGTTAGTGAGACTGTCAAATGATACCAGATAGGTACATCAGGCACCGGATACCCAGCCGGTACTGTTAGTGAGACTGTCACAGGATACCAGATAGGTACAGCAGGCACAGGATACACAGCAGGTACTGTTAGTGAGACAGTCAGAGGATACCAGATAGGTACATCAGGCACCGGATACCCAGCAGGTACTGTTAGTGAGACTGTCACAGGATACCACATAGGTACAGCAGGCACAGGATACCCAGCAGGTACAGTTAGTGAGACTGTCACATGATACCAGATAGGTACAGCAGGCACATGATACCAGCTAGGTACAGCAGGCAAAGGATACCCAGCGGGTACTGTTAGTGAGACAGTCACAGGATACCAGATAGGTACAGCAGGCACAGGATACCCAGCAGGTACTGTTAGTGAGACAGTCACAGGATACCAGATAGGTACAGCAGGCACAGGATACCCAGCTGGTACTGTTAGTGAGACTGTCACAGGATACCAGATAGGTACAGCAGGCACAGGATACCCAGCAGGTACTGTTAGTGAGACAGTCACAGGATACCAGATAGGTACAGCAGGCACAGGATACCCAGCTGGTACTGTTAGTGAGACTGTCACAGGATACCAGATAGGTACAGCAGGCACAGGATACCCAGCAGGTACTGTTAGTGAGACTGTCACAGGATACCAGATAGGTACAGCAGGCACAGGATAACCAGCAGGTATGGTTAGTGAGACGGTCACAGGATACCAGATAGGTACAGCAGGCACAGGATACCCAGCGGGTACTGTTAGTGAGACTGTCACATGATACCAGATAGGTACAGCAGGCACAGGATAACCAGCAGGTACTGTTAGTGAGACTGTCACATGATACCAGATAGGTACAGCAGGCACAGGATAACCAGCAGGTACTGTTAGTGAGACTGTCACATGATACCAGATAGGTACAGCAGGCACAGGATACCCAGCGGGTACTGTTAGTGAGACTGTCACATGATACCAGATAGGTACAGCAGGCACAGGATACCCAGCAGGTACTGTTAGTGAGACTGTCACATGATACCAGATAGGTACAGCAGGCACAGGATACCCAGCGGGTACTGTTAGTGAGACTGTCACATGATACCAGATAGGTACAGCAGGCACAGGATACCCAGCAGGTACTGTTAGTGAGACTCAGTGGCTCAGTGTATGGAGGTAATCGGACTCATGGTAGCGGCAAGGGACATAGTTCCTTTTTGCCCGCCTACACCTCAGACCACTGCAACTATGCATGCTCAAACAGTGTAATGGGGATTATGCAGATTTATCTCCTCAACTGCATCTGGACCAGGAGACCAGAGATTCTCTTCTCTGGTGGTTGTCTCAGGACCACCTGTCTCAGGGAATGTGTTTCCGCAGGCCAGAGTGCCTCATAGTAGCGACAGATGCCAGCCTGCTAGGCTGGGGTGCAGTCTGGAACTCCCTGAAGCACAGGGCTTATGGTCTCATGAGGAAACTCTCCTCCCGATAAACATTCTAGAACTGAGAGCGATATTCAATGCGCTTCAGGCGTGGCCTCGGCTTGCTGCGGCCAAATTCATCAGATTTCAGTCGGACAACATCACGACTGTAGCCTATATCAATCATCAAGGAGGAACACGGAGTTCTCTAGCGATGATGGAGGTAATTAAAATAATCCGATGGGCGGAGGATCACTCTTGCCATCTCTCAGCAATCCATATCCCAGGAGTAGAGAACTGGGAGGCGGATTTCCTAAGTCGTCAGACTTTTGATCCGGGGGAGTGGGAGCTCCATCCGGAGGTATTTGCCCAGCTGACTCAGCTATGGGGCACACCAGAATTGGATCTGATGGCATCCCGTCAGAATGCCAAACTTTCTCGTTACGGGTCCAGGTCCCGGGATCCCCAGGCGGTACTGATAGATGCTCTAGCAGTGCCCTGATCCTTCAATCTGGCCTATGTATTTCCACCGTTTCCTCTCCTCCCATGTCTGGTTGCCAGAATCAAGCAGGAGAGAGCTTTGGTGATTCTGATAGCACCTGCATGGCCACGCAGGACTTGGTATGCAGACCTAGTGGACATGTCATCTGTTCCACTGTGGACTCTGCCAATGAGGCAGGACCTTCTAATCCAAGGTCCATTCACGCATCCAAATCTAATTTCTCTGCGTCTGACTGCTTGGAGATTGAACGCCTGATTCTATCAAAGTGTGGTCTCTCTGAGTCGGTCATTGATACCTTGATTCAAGCTAGGAAGCCTGTCACCAGGAAGATCTATCATAAGATTTGGCGCAAATGTCTTTATTGGTGTGAATCCAAGGGTTACTCATGGAGTAAGATTAGGATTCCTAGAATATTGTCTTTTCTCCAACATAGGTGTGTCCTGTCCACGGCGTCATCCTTACTTGTGGGATATTCTCTTCCCCAACAGGAAATGGCAAAGAGCCCAGCAAAGCTGGTCACATGATCCCTCCTAGGCTCCGCCTACCCCAGTCATTCTCTTTGCCGTTGTACAACCTGTCTGCTATCCACATCCCAGGAGTGGAAAATTGGGAAGCGGATTTTCTGAGTCGGCAGACATTGCATCCGGGGGAGTGGGAACTCCATCCGGAAATCTTTGCCCAAGTCACTCACCTGTGGGGCATTCCAGACATGGATCTGATGGCCTCTCGTCAGAACTTCAAAGTTCCTTGCTACGGGGCCAGATCCAGGGATCCCAAGGCGGCTCTAGTGGATGCACTAGTAGCACCTTGGACCTTCAAACTAGCTTATGTGTTCCCGCCATTTCCTCTCATCCCCAGGCTGATAGCCAGGATCAAGCAGGAGAGGGCGTCGGTGATCTTGATAGCTCCTGCGTGGCCACGCAGGACTTGGTATGCAGATCTGGTGAATATGTCATCGGCTCCACCTTGGAAGCTACCTTTGAGACGAGACCTTCTTGTTCAGGGTCCGTTCGAACATCCGAATCTGGTTTCACTCCAGCTGACTGCTTGGAGATTGAACGCTTGATTTTATCGAAGCGAGGATTCTCAGATTCTGTTATCGATACTCTTGTTCAGGCCAGAAAGCCTGTGACTAGAAAGATTTACCACAAAATTTGGAAAAAATATATCTGTTGGTGTGAATCTAAAGGATTCCCTTGGGACAAGGTTAAGATTCCTAGGATTCTATCCTTCCTTCAAGAAGGATTGGACAAAGGATTATCTGCTAGTTCCCTGAAGGGACAGATTTCTGCCTTGTCGGTATTACTTCACAAAAAGCTGGCAGCTGTGCCAGATGTTCAAGCCTTTGTTCAGGCTCTGGTTAGAATCAAGACTGTTTACAAACCTTTGACTCCTCCTTGGAGTCTCAATTTAGTTCTTTCAGTTCTTCAGGGGGTTCCGTTTGAACCCTTACATTCCGTTGATATTAAGTTATTATCTTGGAAAGTTTTGTTTTTAGTTGCGATTTCTTCTGCTAGAAGAGTCTCAGAATTATCTGCTCTGCAGTGTTCTCCTCCTTATCTGGTGTTCCATGCAGATAAGGTGGTTTTACGTACTAAACCTGGTTTTCTTCCAAAAGTTGTTTCTAACAAAAACATTAACCAGGAGATTATCGTACCTTCTCTGTGTCCAAAACCAGTTTCAAAGAAGGAACGTTTGTTGCACAATTTGGATGTTGTTCGCGCTCTAAAATTCTATTTAGATGCTACAAAGGATTTTAGACAAACATCTTCCTTGTTTGTTGTTTATTCAGGTAAAAGGAGAGGTCAAAAAGCAACTTCTACCTCTCTCTCTTTTTGGATTAAAAGCATCATCAGATTGGCTTACGAGACTGCCGGACGGCAGCCTCCCGAAAGAATCACAGCTCATTCCACTAGGGCTGTGGCTTCCACATGGGCCTTCAAGAACGAGGCTTCTGTTGATCAGATATGTAGGGCAGCGACTTGGTCTTCACTGCACACTTTTACCAAATTTTACAAGTTTGATACTTTTGCTTCTTCTGAGGCTATTTTTGGGAGAAAGGTTTTGCAAGCCGTGGTGCCTTCCATTTAGGTGACCTGATTTGCTCCCTCCCTTCATCCGTGTCCTAAAGCTTTGGTATTGGTTCCCACAAGTAAGGATGACGCCGTGGACCGGACACACCTATGTTGGAGAAAACAGAATTTATGTTTACCTGATAAATTTCTTTCTCCAACGGTGTGTCCGGTCCACGGCCCGCCCTGGTTTTTTTAATCAGGTCTGATATTTTATTTTCTTTAACTACAGTCACCACGGTACCATATGGTTTCTCCTATGCAAATATTCCTCCTTAACGTCGGTCGAATGACTGGGGTAGGCGGAGCCTAGGAGGGATCATGTGACCAGCTTTGCTGGGCTCTTTGCCATTTCCTGTTGGGGAAGAGAATATCCCACAAGTAAGGATGACGCCGTGGACCGGACACACCGTTGGAGAAAGAAATTTATCAGGTAAACATAAATTCTGTTTTCTCCAAGAAGGATTGGAGAAGGGATTATCAGCTAGTTCCTTAAAAGGACAAATATCTGCTTTGTCTATTCTTTTACACAAACGTGTAAAATAAACCCTAACGGCTAGATTTAGAGTTTTGTCGGTAACGACCCGAAAAGCTAACGCTGGCTTTTTTCTGGCCGCACCATAAAAATAACTCTGGTATTGAGAGTCCACAGAATGTCAGCGTTATGCTCCAAAAAAGGAGCGTAGAGCATATTTAACGCAACTGCAACTCTCGATACCAGAGTTGCTTACGGACGCGGCCAGTCTCAAAAACGTGCTCGTGCACGATTCCCCCATAGGAAACAATGGGGCTGTTTGAGCTGAAAAAAAAACTAACACCTGCAAAAAAGCCGCGTTCAGCTCCTAACGCAGCCCCATTGTTTGCTATGGGGAAACACTTCCTACGTCTGCACCTAACACTTTAACATGTACCCCGAGTCTAAACACCCCTAACCTTACACTTATTAACCCCTAATCTGCCGCCCCCGCTATCGCTGACCCCTGCATATTATTATTAACCCCTAATCTGCCGCTCCGTAAACCGCCGGTACTTACATTATCCCTATGTACCCCTAATCTGCTGCCCTAACATCACCGACCCCTATATTATATTTATTAACCCCTAATCTGCCCCCCACAACGTCGCCTCCACCTGCCTACACTTATTAACCCCTAATCTGCCGACCGGACCGCACCGCTATTATAATAAAGTTATTAACCCCTAATCTGCCTCACTAACCCTATAATAAATAGTATTAACCCCTAATCTGCCCTCCCTAACATCGCCGACACCTAACTTCAATTATTAACCCCTAATCTGCCGACTGGAGCTCACCGCTATTCTAATAAATGTATTAACCCCTAAAGCTAAGTCTAACCCTAACACTAACACCCCCTAAGTTAAATATAATTTTAATCTAACGAAATTAATTAACTCTTATTAAATAAATTATTCCTATTTAAAGCTAAATACTTACCTGTTAAATAAATCCTAATATAGCTACAATATAAATTATAATGATATTATAGCTATTTTAGGATTAATATTTATTTTACAGGTAACTTTGTATTTATTTTAACCAGGTACAATAGCTATTAAATAGTTAATAACTATTTAATAGTTAAAATAATTACAAATTTACCTGTAAAATAAATCCTAACCTAAGTTACAATTAAACCTAACACTACACTATCAATAAATTAATTAAATAAAATACCTACAATTACCTACAATTAAACCTAACACTACACTATCAATACATTAATTAAATACAATACCTACAAATAACTACAATGAAATAAACTAACTAAAGTACAAAAAATTTAAAAAAACTAAGTTACAAAAAATAAAAAAATATTTACAAACATAAGAAAAATATTACAACAATTTTAAACTAATTACACCTTCTCTAAGCCCCCTAATAAAATAACAAAGACCCCCAAAATAAAAAATGCCCTACCCTATTCTAAATTACTAAAGTTCAAAGCTCTTTTACCTTACCAGCCCTGAACAGGGCCCTTTGCGGGGCATGCCCCAAGAAGTTCAGCTCTTTTGCCTGTAAAAAAAACAACATACAATACCCCCCCCCCCCCAACATTACAACCCACCACCCACATACCCCTAATCTAACCCAAACCCCCCTTAAATAAACCTAATACTAAGCCCCTGAAGATCATCCTACCTTGTCTTCACCTCACCGGGTATCACCGATCGGTCCTGGCTCCAAAATCTTCATCCAACCCAAGCGGGGGGCTGGCGATCCATCATCCGGTGGCTGAAGAGGTCCAGAAGAGGCTCCAAAGTCTTCATCCTATCCGGGAAGAAGAGTAGATCCGGACCGGCAACCATCATCTTCCAAGCGGCATCTTCTATCTTCATCCGATGAGGACCGGCTCCATCCTGAAGACCTCCACCGCGGACCCATCTTCATCCGGCGACGTCCAACTGAAGAATGACGGTTCCTTTAAGGGATGTCATCCAAGATGGCATCCCTCGAATTCCGATTGGCTGATAGGATTCTATCAGCCAATCGGAATTAAGGTAGGAATATTCTGATTGGCTGATGGGGTATTGTATGTGGGGTTTTTTTACAGGCAAAAGAGCTGAACTTCTTGGGGCATGCCCCGCAAAGGGCCCTGTTCAGGGCTGGTAAGGTAAAAGAGCTTTGAACTTTAGTAATTTAGAATAGGGTAGGGCATTTTTTATTTTGGGGGTCTTTGTTATTTTATTAGGGGGCTTAGAGTAGGTGTAATTAGTTTAAAATTGTTGTAATATTTTTCTTATGTTTGTAAATATTTTTTTATTTTTTGTAACTTAGTTCTTTTTTATTTTTTGTACTTTAGTTAGTTTATTTCATTGTAGTTATTTGTAGGTATTGTATTTAATTAATGTATTGATAGTGTAGTGTTAGGTTTAATTGTAGGTAATTGTAGGTATTTTATTTAATTAATTTAATGATAGTATAGTGTTAGGTTTAATTGTAACTTAGGTTAGGATTTATTTTACAGGTAATTTTGTAATTATTTTAACTATTTTAGCTATTAAATAGTTCTTAACTATTTAATAGCTATTGTACCTGGTTAAAATAAATACAAAGTTACCTGTAAAATAAATATTAATCCTAAAATAGCTATAATATAATTATAATTTATATTGTAGCTATATTAGGATTTATTTTACAGGTAATTATTTAGCTTTAAATAGGAATAATTTATTTAATAAAAGTTAATTAATTTCGTTAGATTTAAATTATATTTAAGTTAGGGGGGTGTTAGTGTTAGGGTTAGACTTAGCTTTAGGGGTTAATACATTTATTAGAATAGCGGTGAGCTCCGGTCGGCAGATTAGGGGTTAATAATTGAAGTTAGGTGTCGGCGATGTTAGGGAGTGCAGATTAGGGGTTAATACTATTTATTATAGGGTTAGTGAGGCGGATTAGGGGTTAATAACTTTATTATAGTAGCGGTGCGGTCCGCTCGGCAGATTAGGGGTTAATAAGTGTAGGCAGGTGGAGGCGACGTTGAGGGGGGCAGATTAGGGGTTAATAAATATAATATAGGGGTCGGCAGTGTTAGGGGCAGCAGATTAGGGGTACATAAGGATAACTTAAGTAGCGGCGCTTTGCAGTCGGCAGATTAGGGGTTAATTATTGTAGGTAGCTGGCTGCGACGTTGTGGGGGGCAGGTTAGGGGTTAATAAATATAATATAGGGGTCGGCAGTGTTAGGGGCAGCAGATTGGGGTACATAAGGATAACGTAGGTGGCGGTCGGCAGATTAGGGGTTAAAAAAATTTAATCGAGTGGCGGCGATGTGGGGGGACCTCGGTTTAGGGGTACATAGGTAGTTTATGGGTGTTAGTGTACTTTAGAGCACATTAGTTAAGAGCTTTATGAACCGGCGTTAGCCCAGAAAGCTCTTAACTACTGACTTTTTTCTGCGGCTGGAGTTTTGTCGTTAGAATTCTAACGCTCACTTCAGACACGACTCTAAATACCGGAGTTAGAAAAATCCCATTGAAAAGATAGGATACGCAATTGACGTAAGGGGATCTGCGGTATGTTAAAGTCGCGGCTGAAAAGGGAGCGTTAGACCCTTTTTTGAGTGACTCCAAATACTGGAGGTAGCCTAAAACCAGCGTTAGGAGCCTCTAACGCTGGTTTTCACGGCTACCGCCAAACTCAAAATCTAGGCCTAAGATAGCTACAATATAATTAATAAATACATTGTAGCTATTTTAGGATTCATTTGTATTTTACAGGCAACTTTGTATTTATTTTAACTAGGTACAATAGTTATTAAATAGTTATTAACTATTTAATAACTACCTAGCTAAAATAAGTACAAAATTACCTGTAAAATAAATCCTAACTTAAGTTACAATTTCATCTAACACTACACTATCATTAAATAAATTACCTAAACTACCTACAATTAACTACAATTAAATTCAATAAACTAAATTACAGAAAAAAAACACTAAATTACAGAAAGAAAAAAAAATGACAAGAAGTTTAAACTAATTACACCTAATCTAAGCCCCCTAATAAAATAAAAAAGCCCCCCAAAATATTAAAATGCCCTACCCTATACTAAATTACAAATAGTCCTTAAAAGGGCATTTTGCGGGGCATTGCCCCAAAGTAATCAGCTCTTTTACCTGTAAAAAAAAAGAATACAATACCACCCCCAACATTAAAACCCACCACCCACACACCCCTACTCTAAAACCCACCCAATAGCCCCTTAAAAAAACCTAACACTACCCAAGATCACCCTACCTTGAGCCGTCTTCACCCAGCCGGGCACAAGTGGTGATCCGATCCGTTCAGAAGTGTTCATCCGATGGGGCAGAAGAGGACATCCAGACCGGCAGAAGTCTTCATCCTATCCGGGCAGAAGAGGACATCCAGACCGGGAGAAGGCTTCATCCAAGCGGCATCTTCTATCTTCATCCATCCGACGAGGAACGACTCCATCTTGAAGACATCCGGCGCTGAGCATCCTTCCAGCACGACGACTAACGACGAATGAAGGTTCCTTTAATTACGTCATCCAAGATGGCGTCCCTCGAATTCCGATTGGCTGATATGATTCTATCAGCCAATCGGAATTAAGGTAGGAAAAATCTGATTGGTTGATTTAATCAGCCAATCGTATTGAAGTTCAATACGATTGGCTGATTGGATCAGCCAATAGAATTGACCTTGCATTATATTGGCTGATCCAATCAGCCAATCGGATTGAACTTAGGTGGTTTTTAGAGTAAGGGTGTTTGGGTGGTGGGTTTTAATGTTGGGGGAGGGGTATTGCATTCTTTTTTTACAGGTAAAAGCTGATTACTTTGGGGCAATGCCCCGCAAAAGGCCCTTTTTAAGGGCTATTTGTAATTTAGTATAGGGTATGGCATTTTATTATTTTGGGGGGCTTTTTTATTTTATTAGGGGGCTTAGATTAGGTGTAATTAGTTTAAACTGTAATTTAGTAAAAAAAAAAAAATCGTAATTTAGTTTATTGAATTTAATTGTAATTAATTGTAGGTAGTTTAGGTAATTACTTTAATGATAGTGTAGTGTTAGGTGTAATTGTAACTTAGGTTAGGATTTATTTTACAGGTAATTTTGTACTTATTTTAGCTAGGTAGCTATTAAATAGTTAATAACTATTTAATAACTATTGTACCTAGTTAAAATAAATACAAAGTTGCCTGTAAAATAAAAATAAATCATAAGCTAGCTAAAATGTAACTATTAGTTATATTGTAGCAAGCTTATGGTTTATTTTATAGGTAAGTATTTAGTTTTATAAAAAAGAAAAAGGCGCAACACCTCTAAGTGCAATATGTAAGTACCAATCACACAATTTATTATCAGGTTAACAATTAAAAACTCACAAAGATAACCTCAACGAAAATGAGTTATGAAACAGATGCTAGAGAACCATCCAGGTCTCACAAACGATATCCCTTAGTTGTTACTGTCTGCCATAAAAAGGATTTATTCAGGCGTCCTGAAGTCTCACTTGCAAACCAAATGGGCTTCCTGTACCGGGATCACCGTCAGACCCTCCAACTGTTAGGGGTATGCAGTCCTTTGAAATAGTCAAGTTCGATAGTCACGCCACTTGAAATCAGCTGTATGCGAGCATTAAAGCCAGCAGCTCGCATCAGCTGTTTGCGGTAGCGTGTGTGGTGGGCGTGGCCTTACGCGTTTCGTAAGGGTTCTCCTTACTTCGTCAGAGGCTGCCCACTTGTTCCACCAATGTTCTTTTATGCTGGTATTGATGCAGTGCTCCTCCCTTGCAAGCGTAACTAGTCAGTAAAGTAAGTGACAAGTACTATTCTAGTTGATCTGCGCTTATTGTTAAGGAGTAACACAAGGCACCAGCATGTTGCATCTGATAATTGTAACAGTATCGTGTAGTCGGCTGACAATTTTTTCAGGCAACTAATAATTTCAAATAAGTTAAAAACAACACAAACTAGTGCAATTACTTATCAATATGAATAGGGGTGTCTAAAAGGAATTGATCTTTCCTAAAAAAAGTACATAAAACACAATTCATATGAGAATCCAATCGTTAGATAAAATACAAATAATTAGTTTATCTATATACACAATTAATGAATGAATATAAAAAAACTTTTCTTAGTTTTGTCATAAAAATGCAAATAAATTTGATATCACTAAAAACAAACATATTACATAGATAGACAATTGATATTGGTTGGACCTTTAATCATGGATACCTATCAAGTTGGGGGCTATGACGCTATATCTGTTTGTATGCTTATATATATATATATATCTGCTTTGTCACTAAGCTAACCACTGAAAATAGACACCAACTATTATAGATCATTACAATCAACACATAATAAAACTGGCTTAAATATATAAAAAATATATATATCTAAAATAATGATTAAAACATAGTATGAAATTACTAAAATCAATTGTATCATTCCTAACACTACGTTCCCCAGTACTAACTAATGTGAAAACATATGTATGTACAGTACAAATGTAAGTGTGGATTACAAAAATGATTTTTTTTTTAAATTCTATAAAAATATATTATTTAAAAACAGATTATTTAAAATTAAAAATCTATGAACACCTTTTTTCCAAATAACCCTTTTTAGAAAAAAATCTTAAGAAAAAAAAATGTAGGAAAAATGTTTAATTGGAAAAAATTGTTTCTTATATTGGAAATCCATTGAGACTAAATAATTTGTGATCTCGCTGTGTTAAACCAGGATTACTTGCTATATGTCATTACTTATTATCATACTGCCCCATCTAGCATAGGGACCCTATTCATCAACCAGAAAAGCAGCCAAATCTATCTCTCTATTCATTCCATTTGGTTCAAGAGACCCAAGGGTTCTGATCCAATAGGTTTCTCTATGCCGCAGGGCCAATAGTCTGTTACCCCCTCTTACATCTAGTCCCACTCTTTCAATAGCCTTAACTTTGAGATTACTGGGATCCTTTTTATGTACTTCAGAGAAGTGAGCAGAAACCCCATGGGTTAGAACTCCTTTTTCAATGTTCACCAAATGTTCCCTTAAGTGGGTTTTTAGGCTCCTCTTGGTTCTTCCTATGTAAATTTTTCCACACGGACAGGAGAGGTGGTACACCACATGTGTTCTTTTGCAATTGATACTCTCTTTAATTGGATATGTTCTATTATCTCTCAAGGATCTAAATTCTAAATGATCTTTATCCATATCTAGGCAACTCAAACAATTCTTCCTCCCACATTTGAAAAAAACACTTGATCTCATTTGTAACCAGTTTTTTTGCTTCACACTATCCCTTAATTTACTTGGTGCTAAAATGTTTTGTAAATTCTGATTTCTCTTAAATACTATCTGTGGTTTATCTGACAGTATATCTCTTAAGACAGGATCTTGCAATAAAATGGGCCAGTATTTTTTGAAGGACTTCTCAATCTGTCGAGAACATCTATTGAATTTCGTTATAAATAGTGGCTGATTCTTATGGGATTCTTTTTTCAATTCTTTCGGTTTTGGTACAAGTAGCGATTGTCTATTCAGATTCTTGGCTCTAGTATACGCTTTTTGAACTAGTGCTGAATCATAGCCTTTACTAAGAAATCTATTCTTGATTGTTTCTGATTCTCTCTCAAATGTTACTAGGTCTGTACAATTCCTTCTAACCCTTTTTAATTGACCAAAGGGTATGTTCTGGATCCATTTGTGATGATGTCCACTAGATGCATGTAAATATGCATTGGTATCTGTAGTCTTTCTAAAGAGACCACTAATGATCTGATCTCCTCTATGAGTCAAAGTGAGATCTAAAAATGTAATTTGATCTTTATGATGTGTTTCAGTAAAACTGAGATTGACAAGGTTTTGATTCACAAACTCCTGAATTGCCTCTGATCCCCCTTTCCAGATTATGAGGATATCGTCGATAAAACGAAACCACCTCACAATTTTATCTGAGTGGGGGTTCTCGGTGAAGATGTACATGTCCTCCCACCACTCCATATATAAATTCGCGAAACTCAGGGCGAATTTCGTCCCCATCGCGGTCCCGGTGGTTTGGAGGTAAAATTCATTTTCAAATAAAAAATAATTTGTTTTTAATATAAGATCAATACCTTTCAAAATAAATTCCCTTTGGGACCTTTCTATGCAATTAGTTTTCCTGAAAATATACTCCACAGCTATCTGACCCAAATCATGCGGTATACAAGTATACAAAGAGGAGACATCTAGTGTGACCCACATGTACTCAGCTTTCCAGGTGCACTTTGTGAGGCAGGGAACCATTGGACTAAGTATTGTGTCCACATACTGGGATAGTTTAGTGGTTAGTGACCCAATCCCGGACACTATCGGTCGTCCCGGTGGGTCCACTAAAATCTTATGAATTTTGGGAAGGTGGTAGAACACCGCAATTTTTGGCTCTACCACCTTTAAAAATTCAGATTTATCCAGTATCCCTTGTTCTTTTGCCGTGTTAACCAAATCGTTATATTGTTCTCTAAATATCTTAGTGGGATTCAACTTTAGCTTGACATAGGTGTCAGTGTCACCTAATAAACGGTGAGCTTCTTTGAGATAGTCTGCCCTCTCTTGCAGAACTACTCCTCCCCCTTTATCGGCTCTGCGGATCACTATAGTGTGATCATTCTTTAAACCAGAGTGCTTTTCTCTCAACTTGACTTAAATTAAGTTTCCCATTGTTGTTCTTATTACTGATACAAATTTGTTCAAGATCTTTCAACATTAATTTGCTAAAAACTGGTATAAAATTCCCTTGAGCATAATGGGGGGGGGGGGGGGAAGTGGAGTTCGGTTTGAGACCTGTGTGGTTGATTTTTAGGTCCCTTGATTCCACCTCTAATTATTCTAGAACACGTATGATCTCATCATTATATTGTTCAAAGTTTCTCTCATCTATTTGATCCTCAAGGCTAAGAGGTGAATCAGATATGAAGGACTCATCATGATTAGCTAATACTAGATCATCCAAATCTACTAACATTTCTCTTGGACTCTTACTTTTATTAGCATAAAACCTTTTTAGTGTTAATTTCCTTGAAAATTTTTCAAGATCTATAAATAAATCAAAATCTCTTGGTCTATTAGTGGGTACGAATGAGAGTCCTTTCTCGAGGACACTTGCTTCTGCCTTATTCAAGATTTTTTTACTGATATTGAATATTTTTTGGCCATGTTCCTCAATCATTGCCATTCTCTTTCTTTTATTCTTTTTGAGTTGGAGTCCCACTCCTCCTCTACATCCTCTTCTCTTGCTCCTCTTTTGGGGTTTCTCCCCATCGGGGAGTTGCACACCTAAAAATCAACCACACAGGTCTCAAACCGAACTCCACTTTTTTCCCCCATTATGCTCAAGGGAATTTTATACCAGTTTTTAGCAAATTAGTGTTGAAAGATCTTGAACAAATTTGTATCAGTAATAAGAACAACAATGGGAAACTTAATTTAAGTCAAGTTGAGAGAAAAGCACTATCTGGTTTAAAGAATGATCACACTATAGTGATCCGCGGAGCCGATAAAGGGGGAGGAGTAGTTCTGCAAGAGAGGGCAGACTATCTCAAAGAAGCTCACCCTTTATTAGGTGACACTGACATCTATGTCAAGCTAAAGTCGAATCCCACTAAGATATTTAGTGAACAATATAACGATTTGGTTAACACGGCAAAAGAACAAGGGATACTGGATAAATCTGAATTTGAAGTTTTAAAGGTGGTAGAGCCAAAAATTGCGGTGTTCTACCACCTTCCCAAAATTCATAAGAGTTAAGTGGACCCACCGGGACGACCGATAGTGTCCGGGATTGGGTCACTAACCACTAAACTATCCCAGTATGTGGACACAATACTTAGTCCAATGGTTCCCTGCCTTCGGTCCTATAGCAGAGATTCCATGGACATTATTAACCAGCTCACGAAGTGCACCTGGAAAGCTGAGTACATGTGGGTCACACTAGATGTCTCCTCTTTGTATACTTGTATACCGCATGATTTGGGTCAGATAGCTGTGGAGTATTTTTTCAGGAAAACAAATACATAGAAAGGTCCCAAAGGGAATTTATTTTGAAAGGTATTGATTTTATATTAAAAAAGAATTATTTTTTATTTGAAAATGAATTTTACCTCCAAACCACCGGGACCGCGATGGGGACAAAATTCGCCTCCCGAGTTTAGCAAATTTATATATGGGGTGGTGGGAGGACATGTACATCTTCACCGAGAACCCCCACTCAGATAAAATTGTGAGGTGGTTTCGTTTTATCTACGATATCCTCATAATCTGGAAAGGGGGATCAGAGGCGATTCAGGAGTTTGTGAATTACGTAAATCAAAACCTTCTCAATCTCAGTTTTAAAGAAACACATCATAAAGATCAAATTACATTTTTAGATCTCACTTTGACTCATAGAGGAGATCAGATCATTAGTGGTCTCTTTAGAAAGACTACAGATACCAATGCATATTTACATGCATCTAGTGGACATCATCACAAATGGATCCAGAACATATCCTTTGGTCAATTCCAAAGGGTTAGAAGGAATTGTACAGACCTAGCAACATTTGAGAGCGAATCAGAAACAATCAAGAATAGATTTCTTAGTAAAGGCTATGATTCAGCACTAGTTCAACAAGCGTATACTAGAGCCAAGAATCTGAATAGACAATCGCTACTTGTACCAAAACCGAAAGAATTGAAAAAAGAATCCCATAAGAATCAGCCACTATTTATAACGAAATTCAATAGATGTTCTCGACAGATTGAGAAGTCCTTCAAAAAACACTGGCCCATTTTATTGCAAGATCCTGTCTTAAGAGATATACTGTCAGATAAACCACAGATAGTATTTAAGAGAAATCAGAATTTACGAAACATTTTAGCACCAAGTAAATTAAGGGAGAGTGTGAAGCAAAAAAACTGGTTACAAATGAGATCAACTGTTTTTTTTTCAAATGTGGGAGAAAGAATTGTTTGAGTTGCCTACATATGGATAAAGATAATTTAGAATTTAGATCCTTGAGAGATAATAGAACATATCCAATTAAAGAGAGTATCAATTGCAAAAGCACACATGTGGTGTACCACCTCTCCTGTCCGTGTGGAAAAATTTACATAGGAAGAACCAAGAGGAGCCTAAAAACCTGCTTAAGGGAACATTTGGTGAACATTGAAAAAGGAGTTCTAACCCATGGGGTTTCTGCTCACTTCTCTGAAGTACATAAAAAGGATCCCAGTAATCTCAAAGTTAAGGCTATTGAAAGAGTGGGACTAGATGTAAGAGGGGGTAACAGACTATTGGCCCTGCGGCGTAGAGAAACCTATTGGATCAGAACCCTTGGGTCTCTTGAACCAAATGGAATGAATAGAGAGATAGATTTGGCTGCTTTTCTGGTTGATGAATAGGGTCCCTATGCTAGATGGGGCAGTATGATAATAAGTAATGACATATAGCAAGTAATCCTGTTTTAACACAGCGAGATCACAAATTATTTAGTCTCAATGGATTCCCAATATAAGAAACAATTTTTTCCAATGAAAAATTTTTCCTAAATTTTTTTTTTCTTAAGATTTTTTTCTAAAAAGGGTTATTTGGAAAAAAGGTGTTCATAGATTTTTAATTTTAAATAATCTGTTTTTAAATATTATATTTTTATAGAATTTTTTAAAAAAATCAGTTTTTGTAATCCATACTTACATTTGTACTGTACATACATATGTTTTCACATTAGTTAGTACTAGGGAACGTAGTGTTAGGAATGATACAATTGATTTTAGTAATTTCATACTATGTTTTAATCATTATTTTTGATATATATATATATATATTATATATATTTGAGCCAGTTTTATTATGTGTTGATTGTAATGATCTATAATAGTTGGTCTCTATTTTCAGTGGTTAGCTTAGTGACAAAGCAGATATATATATATATATATATAAGCATACAAACAAATATAGCGTCATAGCGCCCAACTTGATAGGTATCCATGATTAAAGGTCCAACCAATATCAATTGTCTATCTATGTAATATTATGTTTTTAGTGATATCAAATTTATTTGCATTTTTATGATAAAACTAAGAAAAGTTTTTTATATTCATTCATTAATTGTGTATATAGATAAACTAATTATTTGTATTTTATCTAACGATTGGATTCTCATATGAATTGTGTTTTATTTACTTTTTTAGGAAAGATCAATTCCTTTTAGACACCCCTATTCATATTGATAAGTATTGCACTAGTTTGTGTTTTTTTTAACTTATTTGAAATTATTAGTTGTCTGAAAAAATTGTCAGCCAACTACACGAAACTGTTACAATTATCAGATGCAACATGCTGGTGCCTTGTGTTACTCCTTAACAATAAGCGCAGATCAATTAGAATAGTACTTGTCACCTACTTTACTGACTAGTTACGCCTGCAAGGGAGGAGCACTGCATCAATACCAGCATAAAAGAACATTGGTGGAACAAGTGGGCAGCCTCTGACGAAGTAAGGAGAACCCTTACGAAACGCGTAAGGCCACGCCCACCACACACGCTACCGCAAACAGCTGATGCGAGCTGCCAGCTTTAATGCTCGCATACAGCTGATTTCAAATAGCGTGACTATCAAACTTGACTATTTCAAAGGACTGCATACCCCTAACACTTGGAAGGTCTGACGGTGATCCCGGTACAGGAAGCCCATTTGGTTTGCAAGTGAGACTTCAGGACGCCTGAATAAATCCTTTTTATGGCAGACAATAACAACTAAGGGATATCGTTTGTGAGACCTGGATGGTTCTCCAACGCCTGTTTCATACCTCATTTTCGTTGAGGTTATCTTTGTGAGTTTTTAATTGTTAACCTGACAATAAATTGTGTGATTGTACTTACATATTGCACTTAGAGGTGTTGCGCCTTTTTCTTTTTTATATAGCTTTTACCCGGTTACCAGAGCCGTGACAGATATATGGCAGCAACCTCAATCTGAATATAGCTGTGAACCCAAGATTATCAGATAGTACATATCCTTTTTTTTTTTTTTTTTTTTTTTTTTTTGAAAAGTATTTTTATTGAGGCAATGAAATATATCAAAGTACAAACACAGCAGATAGGGCAATATCTCAAACAATATTACATGACAGTAGTTCCATCATTCAAACATACACTGAACAATAGTGGGAGAGCGGTATTGACCCTAATGGTGTCTCTTTTTATAATTTAATAACAGAACATACAAGCGTCAATAATGTGAAATAGATCCACTTATGGGACCTGGAAAGTAGTACTTATCTGAAGACAAAACTCTCAGGAATAAGTACATATCCTTTTTAATCTACAGTGGGGCGCTTATATATATATTTATTTAGTTTTAAATAGGAATAATTTTTTTTAATTGTAGTTATTTTATTTAGATTTATTTAAATTATATTTACGTTAGGGGTGTGTTAGGGTTAGACTTAGGTTTAGGGGTTAATAACTTTATTATAGTTGTGGCGACGTTGGCGGCGGCAGATTAGGGGTTAATTAATTTAATATAGTTGCGGCGACGTGGGGGGGGCAGATTAGGGGTTAATAACTAATGTAGGTGTCGGCGATGTTGGGGGCAGCAGATTAGGAGTTTATAAGTATAATGTAGGTGGCGGTGGTGTACGGAGCGGCAGATTAGGGGTTTATAGTATAATGCAGGTGGTGACGATGTCGGGGACGGCAGATTAGGGGTTAATAAGTGTAAGATTAGGGGTGTTTAGACTCGGGGTTCATGTTAGGGTGTTAGGTGGGTGCAGACATATTTCTCTTGTAAGGTGTATCCAGTCCACGGGTTCATCCATTACTTGTGGGATATTCTCCTTCCCAACAGGAAGTTGCAAGAGGACACCCACAGCAGAGCTGTCTATATAGCTCCTCCCCTAACTGCCACCCCCAGTCATTCTCTTGCAACTCTCGACAAGATAGGAAGTATAAGAGATATGTGGTGACTTAGTGTAGTTTTTACCTTCAATCAAGAGTTTGTCATTTTTAAACGGTACCGGTGTCGTACTGTTTTACTCCCAGGCAGAAATTAGAAGAAGAATCTGCCTGGAGGTTGATGATCTTAGCGGTTTGTAACTAAGGTCCATTGCTGTTCTCACGCATAACTGAAGATTATGGGAAAGACTTCAGTTGGGGGAACGGTCTGCAGATTACCTGCTTTGAGGTATGTTCAGTATATTTATTTCTAGAGAGATGATAAGATCTAGAAAATGCTGACAGAGCCTTGTATAATTGAGGTAAGCCTGATGCAGTGATTTAACAACGACTGGGATCATGCTTACAAAAAAGGGTAATATTCATGTTAATACTCATATTTCTTAGTGACAAAACGTTTACATGTTATATAGAAAGAACGTTTTTTTCTCTGAGAGTGATAAATCGTTTTTTGGGGCCTAGTTTCCACATGGCTAGTCAGATACTCCTAGGAGTATTTTCTTAAGGCCCTCTGACATCGAGTGCATGGTGGGAGGGGCCTATTTTCGCGCTCTAGATGCGCAGTTCATATTCAGACTGAGACATCCAGCTTCCCTAAAGGAGTCCTCTGGCATCTGAGGACCACTATAGAGGGCTTATTTCTTCCCTAAATCGTATTTGAGGGCAGGTAGGAGCCACAGCAGAGCTGTGGCAAGGTGTTTAACTGTTTATTAACGTTTTTTTAAATCCAGTTTGGGGCCTAAATGGTTAATCATCCATTTGCAAGTGGGTGCAATGCTGCTTTAGTCCCTTATACACACTGTAAAAATTTCGAAGAATTTACTACTTTTTAACACTGTTTTGCAGTTTATATGCTAGTTTTTTTCTCTTAAAAGCACAGTACCGGTTTTGTTTAATTGCTGTTTCACATTTATTAAAGTGTTTTCCAAGCTTGCTGGTCTCATTACTAGTCTGTTAAACAGGTCTGACATAGAGGAAACTCCCTGTTCAATATGTTTAGAAGCCATTGTGGAACCCCCTCTTAGAATGTGTACCAAATGTACTGAAATTTCTATAAACTATAAAGACCATATTATGGCACTTAAAGATTTATCACCAGAAAATTCTCAGACTGACAAAAGGGAGGTTGTGTCACCTAGCTCTCCCCACGTGTCAGAACCTATAACTCCCGCGCAAGTGACGCCAAGTACATCCAGCGCGTCTAATGCGTTTACCTTACAGGACATGGCGGCAGTTATGACTAATACCATCACAGAGGTATTGTCCAAGCTGCCAGGGTTACAAGGAAAGCGAGACAGCTCTGGGGCTAGAACAAATACAGAGCTTTCTGACGCTTTAATACCTGTGTCCGATATACCCTTACAATATTCAGAAGCCGAAGCAGGAGAGCTTCTATATGTGGGTGACATTTCAGATTTAGGGAAGGCGTTACTTCAGTCTGACTCTGAAATGACAGCGTTTAAATTTAAGCTTGAACACCTCCGCTTGTTGCTCAGGGAGGTTTTAGCGACTCTGGATGATTGTGACCCCATTGTAGTCCCAGAGAAATTGTGTAAAATGGACAAATACTTTGCAGTGCCTGTTTACACTGATGTTTTTCCAGTCCCTACGAGGTTTTTGGAAATTATTACTATGGAATGGGATAGACCAGGTGTGCCGTTCTCTCCCCTCCTGTTTTTAAAAAGATGTTTCCCATAGATGCCGCAATACGGGACTCATGGCAGACGGTCCCTAAGGTGGAGGGAGCAGTTTCTACCCTAGCTAAGCGTACAACTATCCCCGTCGAGGACAGTTGTGCTTTCCTAGATCCTATGGATAAAAAATTGGAGGGTCTGCTTAAGAAAATCTTTATACAGCAAGGTTTTATTCTCCAGCCTCTTGCATGCATTGCCCCAGTCACTGCTGCAGCAGCTTTCTGGTTCGAGTCTCTGGAGGAGGCTCTACAGGTGGAGACCCCGTTGGATGATATTTTAGACAGGATTAAAGCTCTTAAATTAGCTAATTCCTTTATTTTTGACGCCGTTTTCCATTTAACCAAGCTAACGGCTAAGAATTCAGGTTTTGCCATTCTGGCGCGTAAGGCGCTATGGCTTAAATCCTGGTCAGCAGACATTACTTCAAAGTCTAAGCTTCTCAACATCCTCTTCAAGGGGCAGAGCCTATTCGGGCCTGGACTAAAGGAGATCATTTCTGATATTACTGGAGGAAAAGGTCACGCCCTTCCTCAGGATAGGTCCAATAAATTAAGGACCAAACAGAATAATTTTTGTTCCTTTCGAAACTTCAAGAGTGGCGCAGCTTCAGCAAGAAGGAAATTTCGCCCATTCCAAACCAGTCTGGAGACCTAACCAGGCTTGGAACAAGGGAAAGCAGGCCAAAAAACCTGCTGCTGCCTCTAAGACAGCATGAAGGAGTAGCCCCCGATCCGGGACCGGATCTAGTAGGGGGCAGACTTTCTCTCTTCGCTCAGGCTTGGGCAAGAGACGTCCAGGATCCCTGGGCATTAGAGATTGTTTCCCAGGGATATCTTCTGGAATTCAAAGGTTCATCTCCAAAGGGGAGATTTCATCTCTCACAACTATCTGCAAACCAGAAAAAGAGAGAGGCATTCTTACGTTGCGTTCAAGACTTATAGTTATGGGAGTGATCCACCCAGGTCCAAGGGAGGAACAGGGGCAGGGTTTCTATTCAAACCTGTTTATAGTTCCCAAAAAAGAGGGAACGTTCAGACCAATCTTGGATCTCAAGATCTTAAACAAATTTCTCAGGGTCCCATCCTTCAAGATGGAGACTATCCGAACCATCCTCCCTATGATCCAGGAGGGTTAATATATGCCTACCGTGGACTTAAAGGATGCTTATCTCCACATTCCGATTCACAGAGATCATCATCAGTCCCTCAGGTTCGCCTTCTTAGACAGGCATTACCAGTTTGTGGCCCTTCCCTTCGGGTTAGCCACGTTACCAAGAATCTTTATGAAGGTTCTAGGGTCCCTACTGGCGGTTCTAAGGCCACGGGGCATAGCGGTGGCTCCTTACCTAGACGACATTCTGATACAGGCGTCGACTTTTCAAATCGCCAAGTCCCATACGGACATTGTTCTGGCCTTTCTGAGGTCTCACGGGTTGAAGGTGAACGAAGAAAAGAGTTCTCTCTCCCCTCTCACAAGAGTTTCCTTCCTAGGAACACTGTTAGATTCAGTAGAAATGAAAATTTTTCTGACAGAGGTCAGGTTATCAAAACTTCTAACTTCCTGCCGTGCTCTTCATTCCACTTCTCGGCCGTCAGTGGCTCAGTGTATGGAAGTAATCGTCCTAATGGTAGCGGCAATGGACATAGTTCCGTTTGCCCGCCTACATCTCAGACCATTGCAACTTTGCATGCTCAATCAGTGGAATGGGGACTACACAGATTTGTCCCCTCTGCTAAATCTGGATTAAGAGACCAGGGATTCTCTTCTCTGGTGGTTATCTCGGGTCCATCTGTCCAAGGGAATGAGTTTCCGCAGGCCAGAGTGGACTATAGTGACGACAGGCGCCAGCCTTCTGGGCTGGGGCGCAGTCTGGGACTCCCTGAAGGCTCAGGGTTCGTGGACTCAGGAGGAAGCCCTCCTTCCGATAAACATTCTGGAACTGAGAGCGATATTCAATGCTCTTCAGGCTTGGCCTCAACTAGCTGCGGTCAGGTTCATCAGATTTTAGTCGGACAATATCACGACTGTAGCCTATATCAACCATCAGGGGGGAACAAGAAGCACCCTGGCAATGTTGGAGGTTTCAAGGATAATTCTATGGGCAGAGGTTCACTCTTGCCATCTCTCAGCTATCCATATCCCAGGAGTAGAGAACTGGGAGGCGGATTTTCTAAGTCGGCAGACTTTTCATCCGGGGGAGTGGGAGCTCCATCCGGAGGTATTTGCCCAGCTGATTCAACTATGGGGCAAACCAGAATTGGATCTGATGGCGTCTCGTCAGAACGCCAAGCTTCCTTGTTACGGGTCCAGGTCGAGGGATCCCCAGGCAGCGCTGATAAATGCTCTAGCAGTGCCCTGGTCCTTCATCCTGGCTTATGTGTTCACACCATTTCCTCTCCTCCCTCGTCTGATTGCCAAGATCAAGCAGGAGAGAGCTTCGGTGATTTTGATAGCACCTGCGTGGCCACGCAGGACTTGGTATGCAGATCTGGTGGACATGTCATCCTTTCCACCATGGACTCTGCCGCTGAGGCAGGACCTTCTACTACAAGGTCCATTCTAACATCCAAATCTAATTTCTCTGCGGCTGACTGCTTGGAGATTGAACGCTTGATTTTATCAAAACGTGGTTTCTCCGAGTCGGTCATTGATACCTTAATTCAGGCTCGAAAGCCTGTCACCAGGAAAATTTATCATAAAATATGGTGTAAATATCTTCATTGGTGTGAATCCAAGGGTTACTCATGGATTAAGGTCAGGATTCCTAGGATATTATCCTTTCTCCAAGAAGGATTGGAGAAGGGATTGTCAGCTAGTTCCTTAAAGGGACAGATTTCTGCTCTGTCTATTCTTCTGCACAAGCGCCTGGCAGATGTTCCAGACGTTCAGGCGTTTTGTCAGGCTTTAGTTAGAATCAAGCCAGTGTTTAAACCTGTTGCTCCGCCATGGAGTTTAAATTTAGTTCTTAAAGTTATTCAAGGGGTTCCGTTTGAACCTCTGCATTCCATAGATATCAAGCTTTTATCTTGGAAAGTTTTGTTTTTGGTAGCTATCTCTTCGGCTCGAAGAGTTTCAGAGTTATCTGCCTTACAGTGTGATTCCCCTTATCTGATCTTCCATGCAGATAAGGTAGTTTTGCGTACCAAACCTAGGTTCCTTCCTAAGGTGGCATCTAATAAGAATATCAATCAGGAGATTGTTGTTCCGTCACTGTGTCCTAATCCTTCTTCAATGAAGGAACGTCTATTACTCAATCTTGACGTGGTTCGTGCTTTAAAGTTTTATTTACAAGCTACGAAGGATTTTCGTCAAACATCTGCATTGTTTGTTGTCTACTCTGGACAGAGGAGAGGCCAAAAGGCTTCGGCATCTTCTCTTTCTTTTTGGCTGAGAAGCATAATCCGTTTAGCTTATGAGACTGCTGGCCAGCAGCCTCCTGAAAGAATTACAGCTCATTCCACTAGAGCGGTAGCTTCCACATGGGCTTTTAAAAATGAGGCCTCTGTTGAACAGATTTGTAAGGCGGCGACTTGGTCTTCGCTTCATACTTTTTCTAAATTCTACAAATTTGATACTTTTGCTTCCTCGGAGGCTATTTTTGGGAGAAAGGTCTTACAGGCAGTGGTGCCTTTCGTTTAAGTTCCTGCCTTGTCCCTCCCTTCATCCGTGTCCTAAAGCTTTGGTATTGGTATCCCACAAGTAATGGATGAACCCGTGGACTGGATACACCTTACAAGAGAAAACAAAATTTATGCTTACCTGATAAATTTCTTTCTCTTGTGGTGTATCCAGTCCACGGCCCGCCCTGTCACTTTAAGGCAGGTGTTTTTTATTTTTAAACTACACCACTGCACCCTATAGTTTCTCCTTTTTTCTTGCTTGTCTTCGGTCAGATGACTGGGGGTGGCAGTTAGGGGAGGAGCTATATAGACAGCTCTGCTGTGGGTGTCCTCTTGCAACTTCCTGTTGGGAAGGAGAATATCCCACAAGTAATGGATGAACTCGTGGACTGGATACACCACAAGAGAAAGAAATTTATCAGGTAAGCATAAATTTAGTTTTTTTCTTTCCCCAAAGGAAACAATGGGGCTGCGTTAGGAGCTGAACGCTGCTTTTTTCAGGTGTTAGTTTTTTTTCAGCCAGCTCAGCCCCATTGTTTCCTATGGGGAAATTTTGCACGAGCACGTTTAGCTAGCTTACCGCTACCGTAACGTATCGTAACGCTGGTATCGAGGTGAAATATGGAGCTAAATTTTGCTCAAAGCTCACTTTTCTGAGGCTAACGCCGGCTTGCAGAAAACTCATAATACCAGCGTTGTCTTAAGGGAGCGGTAAGATAAAAAGGAGCGTTAGCACCGCACAGCTTTACCGACAAAACTCGTGATCTAGGCGAATGTTTTGTTTTAGGCTGTTTTTATTTTTGTTTTTTTATTGCTGCTCTATCTGAATCATGAAAATTTGGACTCTAGTGTCCCATTAATGTTAACCTGTTTCTTCCTGTTCTTCACTGAGATTCAGATCACTAACATGCACTTTATGATGTCTCATGAAGAAAAATGTCTCTAGCTAAGCTCAGTTTTTCAGTTGAGTTGGCAGATTCCTTTTTCATTTCTGATATTTTCATTTATTTTTTCAGGCTTCTTGGAAATGTTCGGAATGTGATGAAGTTAACCCTCCTCTTATCCCTCAATGCTGCCTTTGCTTTTCTATAAACAAAACCTTATCTCCTGTAAAGAAGTTTGTACACCCCTTGAGGATGAACGAGTCGGATGACTCAGATGATGATGACAACGATGGTCCAGATCGTAAGAAAGTGAAATTGCCTGACTCTGAAGGAAAGAAGGAAGGTGAAGCAGCCCATAGTTCAGAATCCCAGAAAACTGACGATTGTTCTCATCCTTCTACATCGGGTGGCACAGATTCCTCAAATCAGGCAAAAGAGAATGATAAAAGTACACAGGAGTCATGCCTGATTTGTCAGTCCAGGCCAAAAAATGGATGCATTGTTCATGGGGATACAGGGCATTTAATGTCTTGTTATACTTGCGCTAAAAAGCTGAAAAAAAGGAACAAGCCTTGTCCTGTGTGTCGGCAACCGATTCAGATGGTTGTGCGCACTTACGTCAGTTAGACCCACAATAATAATACATTAGTAGTGAGACACGCCCCTTACCGTTACCTTATGATTCTTACAAATAGTTTTCACACACACTGTAGCTACAGCACATAAGGCTTTAATCAATCATTCATATCTATTTAAAAAGTCGGTTCTAACCTTGCTAATATGTACTATGACAGAGCACCTGTATATCTTGTCTTAATGTTCCATGCCCAAGAGTGGCTAAGTATCTTTCTAGTTTACCTCCTTTTGACAATTTGAGAGATCGATTTAATATGAAAATGAGGTTTCATTCTTATATGTTCAGTTTGTATGTTCAGTTTGTATTGCAGACAAATCTGTCGCTCTTATTTCTGTTTATGCTGACATTCCACTGCATATATATTTTTGGCAAGTGTGCATCCATTTCTTGCAGTATCAAAGGTTTGTAACTTGTCATTTTTGATTCCTGAGTCTATAAATTACATGCACACAGTTTGTATTTGGTCACATGACCAAGGTTTGCCTAATCATGTACAAATCAGTTTAGATATAGTGTCCACTCATTCCATTGTTGTCATTTTGAAAGGACATATTTACATTTTGTATTTTTTTGCTATGTTGTTACTCATAAAAACTTGAATAAAAACTTGATTAAAAAAAAAGAAAATAGAAGTGAATTTAAAAGTATCTCAAAATGACATGTTCACCCCTTGAGAATGTACGAGTCGGATGAAGGTTGATGAAGGAAAACAAAATTTATGCTTAGCTGATAAATGTATTTATTTATTGACATGATGAGCCCATGGATCATCTAATTACTATTGTGAATATCACTCCTGGCCAGCAGGTGGAGGCAAAGAACACCACAGCAAAGATGTTAAATATCACTACCTTCCCTCCCACCCCAGTCATTTGACCGAAGTAAAAAGAGAGAAAGGAAATAACAGGGTGCAGAGGTGTCTGAGGTTTATAATACGAAAAAAACGTCTGAATAAACAGGACGGGCCGTGGACTCATCGTGTCAAGAAATAAATTTATCAGGTAAGCATAGATTTTGTTTTCTTTCTAATGACACGATGAGTCCACGGATCATCTAATTACTATTGGGAATCAATACCCAAGCTAGAAGACACAGATGATAAGGGAGGGACAAGACAGGGAACCTAAACGGAAGGCACCACTGCTTGAAGAACCTTTCTCCCAAAAGAAGCCTCAGCCAAGGCAAAAGTATCAAATTTATAGAATTTTGAAAATGTGTGTAGAGAGGACCAAGTTGCAGCCTTGCAAATCTGTTCCACAGTAGCTTAATTTTGAATGCTCAGGAAGAGGAAACAGCCCTCATAGAATGAGCCGCTACCCTCTCAGGAGGCTGCTGTCCAGCAGTCTCATAGGCCAAGCGAATGATACTCTTCAGCCACAAGAAAGATAAGTAGCCATAGCTTTCTGCCCCTTACGTTTCCCAGAGAAAACCACAAACAGAGCAGAAGACCGGCAAAATTCCTTAGTCGTCTGCAAATAGAATTTTAATGCACGCACCACACCTAGGAAGAGCAGCAGACGTTCCTTATAAGAAGATTAATGTTCCTATCTGACACCACTTTAGGGAGAAACTCTAACTTAGTACGCAAAACTACCTTATCCTATGAAAAATAAGGTAAGGAGATTCATACTGCAACGCTGAGAGATCTTAAACTCTATGAGCAGATGAAATTGCAACAATAAACAATCCAAAATAACAATTTAATATCTAAGGAATGCATAGGTTCAAAAGGAACCTGAAGAATTTTAAGAACAAGGTTAAGACACCAGGGAGGAGTAATAGGTTTCAACACAGGTCTGATTCTGACCAAGGCCTGACAGAACAATTGCACGTCTGGTACATCTGCCAGACGTTTATGGAACAAAATAGACAAGGTAGATATTTGACCCTTTAGGGAACTTGCCGATAAACCCTTCTCCAAACCCTCTTGGAGAAAAGACAGAATCCTAGAAATCTGAACTCTACTTCAAGAGTAGCCTCTGGATTCACACCAATACAGATATTTACGCCATATCTTGTAGTAAATCTTCCAGGTAACAGGCCTATGAGCCTGAATCATGGAGGCCCATTTATCAAGCTCCGTATGGAGCTTGTGGGCCTGTGTTTCTGGTGAGTCTTCAGACTCGCCAGAAACAGCAGTTATGAAGCAGCGGTCTAAAGACCGCTGCTTCATAACCCTGTCCACCTGCTCTGAGCAGGCGGACAGAAATCGCCACAATTCAACCCGATCGAATTGATTGACACCTCCCTGCTGGCGGCCCAGTGGCCGCAAAACTGCAGGGGGGTGGCGTTGCACCAGCAGCTCTTGTGAGCTGCTGGTGCAATGCTGAATACGGAGAGCGTATTGCTCTCCGCATTCAGCGAGCTCTTGCAGACCTGATCCAGACTGTTGGATCAGGTCCGCAAGACCGTTGTTAAATAGGCCTCATGGTCTCAATGACCGACTCAGAAAATCACCGCTTAGATAAGATTAAGCGTTCAATCTCCAAGCAGTCAGTTTCAGAGAAAAAACATTTGGATGAAGCAAGGGTCCTTGAAGTATAAGTTATTTCCTCAGTGGAAGTCTCCAAGGTGGGAGAGATGACATTTCCACTAGGTCTGCATACCAGATCCTGCGTGGCCACGCCGGTGCAATGAGGATCACAGACGCCCTTCTCCCATTTGATTTGTGCATAACCCGAGGAAGGAAAGCTAACGGAGGAAATAGATATGCTACACTGAAATTCCAAGGGACTGCATCTATCAGAACAGCCTGAGGATCATTTGACCCGTACCTCGGGAGCTTGGCATTCTGAAGAGATGACATGAGACCCAGTTCCGGCTGTCCCCCTTTGAGAATCAAGCTGGAAAACACTTTTGGATGGAGTTCCCACTCCTTCGGGTGAAAGGTCTGTCTGCTCAGAAAATTCACCTCCCAATTGTCCACTCCTGAAATGTGGATAACAGACAGCAGTTGTGGGTCACTGCCCACTAAATAATTTTGGCTACCTCTGTCACGGCCATGGAACCTGATAAACCGGGCTGAAGCCAGGCCAGAAAAGCATTGAAGATTGTCCTCAGCTCCAGAATGTTTATGGGGAGAACAGACTCCTCCCGAGTCCATGTCCCCTGATCCTTTAGTGAGCCCCAGACTGTTCCCCATCCCAGCAGGCTGGCGTCCATTGTCCTAATCACCCAGATGGGTCTGAGAAAGCAGGTTCCCTGGGAGAGATGTTCCTGAGACAACCACCAAGGAGTATAATCTCTTGTCGCCTGCTCCAGATGTAATTGCAGAGACAGATCCACATCATCTCCATTCCACTGTCTGAGCAAGCATAACTGCAGAGGTCTAAGGTAGAAACGGGCAAACAGAATGATGTGCCTGGCAGTTACCATCAAACCGATCTTCTCCAAACATTGAGCCACTGACGGCCGAGGAGAGGACTGAAGCGCCAGACAAGAATCGAAGATCTTTGATTTTCTGACCTCTGTCAGAAATATTGTCATCAATAGGGAATCTATTATGGTTCTCAAAAACACTACCCTTGTAGCTGGAATTAAGGAACTCTTTACCAAATTCACCTTCCATCCGTGAGAGAGCAGGAAGGATAACATCTCTGTGTGGGAGTCTGCTTCTTGAAAGTATGGTGCCTAAACCAGAATGTCGTTTAGGTAAGGTGCTCCTGTAATGCCCCGCAAGCAGAGCACCACCCACCTGGATCCCAGGACCTTTGAAGAGAAGAAGAGCTGTGGCAAGACCGAATGGAAGAGCCAGAAACTGGAAGTGCTTGTCTAAAAATCAGAAATTTGTGATGATCTCAGTGGATAGGAACATGCAGGTACTCATCCTTTAAATCTACTGTTGTCATGAATTGACCCTCTTGAACCAAAGGAAGAATGGAACGAATAGTTTCCATCTTGAAGGACAGTACTCTAAGGAACTTATTCCGCTCCCAAACGAGGACAGGAACTATCCCTCCGGGCGAGGAAGTCCCTGAACTTAGTTTTGGAAAATCATCTATTCATATCTGTATTGCAGATACTCAAGAATGAGAAATCTGCCCCTGGGAGGAAACCCTAGATAGGATTCCAAGAAACACGACTTAACCTTCCTTTAGTCTTATTCTCCTTACGAGTGGAAGAAAAACCCTTTTTTACTCGCAAGTCAGGAGACAAAAATACCAGATATGTCCAAACAAGGACTCACCCTTGAAAGTAAAAACCAAAAGCGTGGTATTGGAGGAAACATAAAATATTGAACCTGCAACTGCAGAACAATAAAGCCCAAGCTGAACTGCTAAGTCACAGGTAGGTTTATCAGACTAGCACAGAAAGTCTAATAAGGCAAGTCATTGTTCGAAAGGAACAATTAAACCTCCAGCTTCTCATCCAAGGATCTGAAAAAGAACACCATAAGGATTGAAGTTCTAATTAAGACACCGTGCATTTAATGGAGTCATCTACAGGAAAAACCCTGGAGGGACGGGAAACAGGGAGAAAAGTTATCCCTAGCTTATCCTATCCTGGAAAAATTCCAAAGCACGTCTACACTTCCCTATAGAAGGAACATCACTGAAATGATAGTGTTCACAAACTCTCAAAGGTTGACAACGACAAGGGAATTAATGTCGCTCAAATAGCTAAAACCTCTTTTATGACACACGAGGCGATCAAGCATGTATCTGAAATATATGACTTCAGCATCAGATGAAGGATTTAAACTGTCCAAATTTGAGATTTCACCCTCAGAAACCTACCGGCGATATCTCTTCACCAACTTAGAAGAGAAAGCAACCTGCGTAGAAGAATGTGGAGCAGAAACCTTACAATCCGAATAACATACGTATATCCTATTGCATATTTCCTGAAGATAAGGAAAAAACAGGAAAGCCATAGATACTGCAAAGGACACTTAAGCAACATACTCCTCCAGGAGATTGAGAGGAACTGCAGGGCACTGCATATGACAACATAGAGGCTTGGGACAGATGAGGATAAAACTGTGTCATGCCTAAACAGTATCATCCTGAGAGGATTAGTATATACTGTAGAGATACTTAAGCTGTAAAAATGCAAGCCTCCTTTAGATTAAGAGGAACCGCAGGGCACTGCCTGTGACCCCGTTAAAGCTTAGGGCATATAGGAGAAGCTGTTGCAATATCTAAACAGCATAATTCTGGGAGAAAATGAGGAACTGAAGCAGCAAACCAGCTGTACCCACAATCTTTTTATAATTTTGCCCCTCCAGTATAGGGAAAACAGAAAAAGAAAAAGCAAATATTTCACTGCTTACATAGACATTAATCAAACAGGACATAAAGTTAAAAACAATTGCCATTTTGGACATCATCTTTTTATGGGAACAAAGAGGTACAAAAACACCTTAAACAGCCTTTTCCTCTCGGGAATATACCTTCCCCCACTTCCCCCTCCTACCCCATTTGCTGCTCGCTACCATACCAACTATACATACTTATTGTCAAATGTTTAGATCATTTATGCTATACGTGATGGAGATCCTTTTGTTATCCTTTGTTCTCGGTCTCGACTTGTTCTGATAGATATCAACCTTAAATATATGTTTCTCCCTTGGAGATAAACCTGCTTTAAGAGACCTTTGATGTTATCTCACAATGTTGTAAATTTTAAAATTAATAAAAAGATTTAAACCGAAAAAAAAAGTTAAAAACAAATTCATATAAATTATCTATCAAGTACATTGTCCCACAATGAGTCTTTATTAAAAACGAAATTTATACTGCTATAATAAAAACAGTGTATGTAATTTTTCGTAAAGGATTTAAAATATTATTTCATGAGTAAATCCTTCAGGTCTGAACGTAGCACTTGGTACATAATGAAATGTACGCCTATTGTGGTAACTAAATATTGGGCAATAAAATTGAAACTTGCAAACCAGAGCGCCGCTCTGATCTCCACCTGGAGAAATGAGGCTGAACTACGGAGTGTATTCTTAGAGGCCTATTTAAGAAATGTCTTTAGGACCTGATCCAACAGTGCGGATCAGGTCCGCAAGACATCGCTGAATGCAGAGAGCAATACGCTCTCCGCATTTAACATTGCTCTTGTGAGCTGCTGGTGCAACACCGCCCCCTGCAGACTCGCAGCCAATGGGCCGCCTGCAGGGGGTGTCAATCAACCCGATCGTACTTGATCGGGTTGAATTGTTGCAATTCCTGTCCGCCTGCTCAGAGCAGGCGGACAGGGTTATGGAGCAGCGGTCTTTGTGACCGCTGATCCATAACTTTTTGTTTCTGGCGAGTCTGAAGACTCGCCAGAAATACGGGCCGTCAAGCTCCTTTCGGAGCTTGATAGATAGGCCCCTCTGACTCCAACATGGCGCCGCTCTGTGTCTGTGAAGAAGAAGGCGGGAACAAAAACTGCAGCAAACAAACGCTCATACATTGCACTTCATCCGGCCAAAACTAAAAAAAATTCTAGGGGGAAAACAACCCTCGCACTGAGTTCCTCCTTCCTTCCTTCCTTCCTTCCTTTCAAGCAACAGGCAAATGCGTCAGAAAGGGAGAATGAGCTCTCCTCTAGATAATAAGACATAAATATTGAAACAACAAGATATGTACTGTCTCCTCATTTCTCCGTTAATAAACTTTAAAATACATAGGCAGTTGAACTGACAAACTCCAGTCTTAAACACTTGTCATACATAAGAACTTGAAAAAATTAATATATAATTAATCTGAGTCTCCAATTAGGGTTAACCCCTTCTATCCTGAAGTTAACTCCCTGGTCTCCCCAATAACAGCAATCATTCAAGAAATATTGTCAAAGTATTAACCCCTGAAGCTGTACTTGTCACATAGTGCCTGTGTCCTGCCTGAAACATCCTATAAAGGATGTAAAGTCCCAAAATATGCAGCCTTTTAACCCTTAAGTGCAAGTCCCCCAGACATAGAAGACCAACGCACTTACCTGCATCTAGCCATCCGGCAGGAGGACAGCTCACCCGGTTTGAGAGGCACACCTCACATAGACCCTTGAAAAACAAGAAAGACAATAATCCTAATCAGACTTTAAGGATAGGGCAGCAACAACTATTTAGGAGGCGCAGTGAGGATTATACTCCACAAGTTCCCAATTGCTTAAAAGCCACCATTGCTCTACTGAAGAGACTGACATGGACTACGGCTACATCCCAGGACAAAGCAGAACAAGCTTGCACTGCTGTAAAATAATAAAATCTTGATTGAATAATCTTCTTTCAGACACCTAAACTTTACCACCTCCTTGCTTTTAACGTAGGCAAAGAGAATGACTGGGGGTTGTGGGAAGGAAATTGATACTTAACAGCTTTGTAGTGGTGCTCTTTGCCTCCTCCTGCTGGCCAGGAGTGATATTCCCAATAGTAATTAGATGATCCGTGGACTCAACATGTCAGAAAGAAAGAAGGAAGATGAAGCAGCCCAGAGTTCAGAATCCCAGAAAACTGACGATTGTTCTCATCCTTCTACATCGGGTGGCACAGATTCCTCAAGTCAGGCAAAAGAGATTGATAAAAGTTCACAGACTTGTTTATTTACCAAAGTGGAGTCATGCCTGATTTGTCAGTCCAGGCCAAAAAACGAATGCATTTTTCATGGGGATACAGGGCATGTAATGTCTTGTTATACTTGCACTATAAAGCTGAAAAAAAGGAACAAGCTTTGTCCTGTGTGTCGGCAACCGATTAGACCTACAATAAAAATACCTTAGTAAGTGAGACACGCCCCTTAGTGTTACCTTATGATTTGTACAAATAGTTTTCATAAGCAGAGCCATTAAAGGATACAGAAAAGTAAATTTACATAAAGTCCCACGGTACACAGAGTCTGTATAACTTGGGCACATAACCCACAGTACTGATGTTCCGTTACACACAGTATTTATACCTGGCACATAAATCACAGTACTGATGTTCCGCTACACACAGTATTTATACCTGGTACATAAATCACAGTACTGATGTTCCGTTACACACAGTATCTATACCTGGTACATAACTCACACTACTGATCTTCCACTACACACATTAATTATACCTGGTACATAACTCACAGTACTGATGTTCCGCTACACACAGTATTTATACCTGGTACATAAATCACAGTACTGATCTTACGCTACACACAGTAATTATACCTGGTACATAACTCACAGTACTGATCTTCCGCTACACACAGTAATTATACCTGGTACATAACTCACAGTACTGATGTTCCGCTAGACACAGTATTTATACCTGGTACATAACTCACAGTACTGATGTTCCGCTACACACAGTATTTATACCTGGCACATAACTCACAGTATTGATGTTTCACTACACACAGTATTTATACCTGGTACATAACTCACACTACTGATCTTCCGCTACACACATTAATTATACCTGGTACATAACTCACAGTACTGATGTTCCGCTACACACAGTATTTATACCTGGTACATAACTCACACTACTGATCTTCCACTACACACCATATTTATAACTGGCACATAACTCACATTACTGATGTTCTGCTACACACAGTATTTATACCTGGTACATAACTCACAGTACTGATCTTCCGCTACACACAGTAATTATACCTGGTACATAACTCACAGTACTGATGTTCCGCTACACACAGTATTTATACCTGGTACATAACTCACACTACTGATCTTGCACTATACACCATATTTATAACTGGCACATAACTCACACTACTGATGTTCTGCTACACACAGTATTTATACCTGGTACATAAATCACAGTACTGATCTTCCGCTACACACAGTAATTATACCTGGTACATAACTCACAGTACTGATGTTCCGCTACACACAGTATTTATACCTGGTACATAACTCATACTACTGATCTTCCGCTACACACAGTATTTATACCTGGTACATAACTCACACTACTGATCTTCCGCTACACACATTAATTATACCTGGTACATAACTCACAATACTGATGTTCCGCTACACACAGTATTTATACCTGGTACATAACTCACAGTACTGATGTTCCACACAGTAATTATACCTGGTACATAACTCACAGTACTGATGTTCCGCTACACACAGTATTTATACCTGGTACATAACTCACACTACTGATCTTCCGCTACACACATTAATTATACCTGGTACATAACTCACAGTACTGATGTTCCGCTACACACAGTATTTATACCTGGTACATAACTCACAGTACTGATGTTCCGCTACACACAGTATTTATACCTGGTACATAACTCATACTACTGATCTTCCGCTACACACAGTATTTATACCTGGTACATAACTCATACTACTGATCTTCCGCTACACACATTAATTATACCTGGTACATAACTCACAATACTGATGTTCCGCTACACACAGTATTTATACCTGGTACATAACTCACAGTACTGATGTTCCGCTACACACAGTATTTATACCTGGTACATAACTCACAGTACTGATCTTCCGCTACACACAGTAATTATTCCTGGTACATAACTCACAGTACTGATGTTCCGCTACACACAGTATTTATACCTGGTACATAACTCACAGTACTGATCTGCCGCTACACACAATATTTATACCTGGTACATAACTCACAGTACTGATCTTCCGCTACACACAGTAATTATTCCTGGTACATAACTTACAGTACTGATCTTCCGCTACACACAGTATTTATACCTGGTACATAACTCACAGTACTGATGTTCCGCTACACACAGTAATTATACCGGGCACATAACTCACAGTACTGATGTTCCGCTACACACAGTATTTATACCTGGTACATAACTCACACTACTGATCTTCCGCTTCACACATTAATTATACCTGGTACATAACTCACAGTACTGATGTTCCGATACACAGTATTTATACCTGGTACATAACTCACAGTACTGATGTTCCGCTACACACAGTATTTATACCTGGTACATAACTCATACTACTGATCTTCCGCTACACACAGTATTTATACCTGGTACATAACTCATACTACTGATCCGCTACACACAGTATTTATACCTGGTACATAACTCACAGTACTGATGTTCTGCTACACACAGTAATTATACCTGGCACATAAATCACACTACTGATTTTCCGCTACACACAGTATTTATACCTGGTACATAACTCACACTACTGATCTTCCCCTACACACATTAATTATACCTGGTACATAACTCACAGTACTGATGTTCCGCTACACACAGTATTTATACCTGGTACATAACTCACAGTACTGATCTTCCGCTACACACAGTAATTATACCTGGTACATAACTCACAGTACTGATGTTCCGCTACACACAGTAATTATACCTGGTACATAGCTCACAGTACTGATGTTCCGCTACACACAGTATTTATACCTGGTACATAACTCACAGTACTGATCTTCCGCTACACACAGTAATTATACCTGGTACATAACTCACAGTACTGAACTTCCGCTACACACAGTATTTATACCTGGTACATAACTCACAGTACTGATGTTCCGCTACACACAGTAATTATACCTGGTACATAACTCACAATACTGATGTTCCGCTACACACAGTATTTATACCTGGTACATAACTCACAGTACTGATGTTCCGCTACACACAGTAATTATACCTGGCACATATCTCACAGTACTGATGTTCCGCTACACACAGTATTTATACCTGGTACATAACTCACACTACTGATCTTCCGCTTCACACATTTATTATACCTGGTACATAACTCACAGTACTGATGTTCCACTACACACAGTATTTATACCTGGTACATAACTCACAGTACTGATGTTCCGCTACACACAGTATTTATACCTGGTACATAACTCATACTACGGATCTTCCGCTACACACAGTATTTATACCTGGTACATAACTCATACTACTGATCTTCCGCTACACCAGTATTTATACCTGGTACATAACTCACAGTACTGATGTTCCGCTACACACAGTAATTTTACCTGGCACATAAATCACACTACTGATGTTCCGCTACACACAGTAATTATACCTGGTACATAACTCACACTACTGATGTTCCGCTACACACAGTAATTATACCTGGTACATAACTCACACTACTAATGTTCCGCTACACACAGTAATTATACCTGGTACATAACTCACAGTACTGATCTTCCGCTACACACAGTATTTATACCTGGTACATAACTCACAGTACTGATCTTCCGCTACACACAGTAATTATACCTGGTACATAACTCACAGTACTGATGTTCCGCTACACACAGTATTTATACCTGGTACATAACTCACACTACTGATCTTCCGCTACACACATTAATTATACCTGGTACATAACTCACAGTACTGATGTTCCGCTACACACAGTATTTATACCTGGTACATAACTCACACTACTGATCTTCCGCTTCACACATTAATTATACCTGGTACATAACTCACAGTACTGATGTTCCAATACACACAGTATTTATACCTGGTACATAACTCACAGTACTGATGTTCCGCTACACACAGTATTTATACCTGGTACATAACTCATACTACTGATCTTCCGCTACACACAGTATTTATACCTGGTACATAACTCATACTACTGATCTTCCGCTACACACATTAATTATACCTGGTACATAACTCACAGTACTGATGTTCTGCTACACACAGTATACCTGGTACATAACTCACACTACTGATCATCCGCTACACACATTAATTATACCTGGTACATAACTCACAGTACTGATGTTCCGCTACACACAGTATTTATACCTGGTACATAACTCATACTACTGATCTTCTGCTACACACAGTATTTATCAAAACAACAGGGTAGGTATAAGATATAACGCTCAAATCTCAAATGCTGTTCCCAAAAGGTAAGTGCACCTCCTAACATCAAACCAAAATAGAAAAAGAACAAGGGGATATGGGAACGCGCTGTACAAACAGCATATGAGAGGTAAAGAACTATATAAGGAATGTGGAATACACAAGAGTATAATAAAAAAGTTTATATTTGTTTATAAATTGTATTACACAGTATTTATACCTGGTACATAACTCACACTACTGATCTTCCGCTTCACACATTAATTATACCTGGTACATAACTCACAGTACTGATGTTCCAATACACACAGTATTTATACCTGGTACATAACTCACAGTACTGATGTTCCGCTACACACAGTATTTATACCTGGTACATAACTCATACTACTGATCTTCCGCTACACACAGTATTTATACCTGGTACATAACTCATACTACTGATCTTCCGCTACACACATTAATTATACCTGGTACATAACTCACAGTACTGATGTTCTGCTACACACAGTATACCTGGTACATAACTCACACTACTGATCATCCGCTACACACATTAATTATACCTGGTACATAACTCACAGTACTGATGTTCCGCTACACACAGTATTTATACCTGGTACATAACTCATACTACTGATCTTCTGCTACACACAGTATTTATCAAAACAACAGGGTAGGTATAAGATATAACGCTCAAATCTCAAATGCTGTTCCCAAAAGGTAAGTGCACCTCCTAACATCAAACCAAAATAGAAAAAGAACAAGGGGATATGGGAACGCGCTGTACAAACAGCATATGAGAGGTAAAGAACTATATAAGGAATGTGGATTACACAAGAGTATAATAAAAAAGTTTATATTTGTTTATAAATTGTATTACACAGTATTTATACCTGGTACATAACTCACACTACTGATCTTCCGCTTCACACATTAATTATACCTGGTACATAACTCACAGTACTGATGTTCCGCTACACACAGTATTTATACCTGGTACATAACTCATACTACTGATCTTCCGCTACACACAGTATTTATACCTGGTACATAACTCATACTACTGATCTTCCGCTACACACAGTATTTATACCTGGTACATAACTCACAGTACTGATGTTCTGCTACACACAGTAATTATACCTGGCACATAAATCACACTACTGATCTTCCGCTACACACAGTATTTATACCTGGTACATAACTCACACTACTGATCTTCCACTACACACATTAATTATACCTGGTACATAACTCACAGTACTGATGTTCCGCTACACACAGTATTTATACCTGGTACATAACTCATACTACTGATCTTCTGCTACACACAGTATTTATCAAAACAACAGGGTAGGTATAAGATACAACGCTCAAATCTCAAATGCTGTTCCCAAAAGGTAAGTGCACCTCCTAACATCAAACCAAAATAGAAAAAGAACAAGGGGATATGGGAACGCGCTGTATAAACAGCATATGAGAGGTAAAGAACTATATAAGGAATGTGGATTATACAAGAGTATAATAAAAAAGTTTATATTTGTTTATAATTGTATTACAATAAGCGATGCCGGCATCTGATACAAAGTAAAATAGTACAATTAAAATAGGATAAGAATCAACATAAATAATAAAACATCAGTGTGTAGTGCTGTAAGTAACTATAAAAATAATAATATGTTGCAAAGTAACACAATGTTAAAATTGAAACAGAGTCAATGTTACCGTCCTTTCACAATCAGGCCAGTGATTAGAGTGTCTGATCCAGCTGTTTATATGAATGCAGGTATGACTTGGAAAATTCCCTCTGCGTTGTTTTTAAAACAGCGAAAAGCTTGCAGAATCTTCTGGCTTGTATCCAATGACTGTGAGTTAAATTTCAAAGACACATTCACAGCCGTATTTGCGGGATGTCCCGTGCTGTGGACCGGTTCCGGTCAGGAGGTCAAAGTGCAGGAGTAATGATAAGCAACGACAGACTTCGTTTCTTTGAAGTAAAAATTAATCAGACTGCTTTTAACAAATGTGGGTCATGGGTGGGAATTACGCATATAGAGTCAATTCATATATTAAAGAGGCTCAATGCACCGCACCTACCGCATATGTAAGTCAAGCAGATGTATTGCAAGTGAAGTTTGTAACAGCGTCCATATTATTCAGATTCCAGTGCTGGAGATAAGAAAGTAGATCATGGGTATGATGGTATTTCCAAGAAAAAACAACTCTGTGAATTAGAGTTGATCTCAACCACCTTACCTACTACTTAATTTCACAAGTTATGAGCAAATTTCTACCCGTTTCAGCCTAGTCAGGCCTTTATCAAGATGCTCATTATGGTCTTTCATGGATTTAAATACACTGTGGTTCTCTGTGATTGGATCAGAGAGGGTCATGTGATTAGATGAGAGAAAGTCATATGATTGGGTTTTATCATGATTTTTCACAGTTTAATCAACATTCGTTATATGTTTATAAATACCTCAACATTTTGTTCTATTTTGTTGAATGTTAGAACTAATGAGGATTGGAGTAAAAGCATTTAGATTGTGCAGTAGATCTATATACCAGAGATAATACAAAAAATTGTACATGAAATATTTCCATGAAAGATTATGAGAAAATATGAAAATATATATATATATAAAAAACCACGAGCAGTACGTATTTGCAACAAAAAAACTTTTTTAGTGGTGATTAAGTCGTGAGTATGGTTAACTCTAAAAAATATTGAAGTGAAATACTATAGAAATATGATAATATCAAAAACACATCCTTATTTGGAAGACATATCTTTTTTTGAGAAACATATCCTTTTTTGAAAGACATATCTTTTTTTGAGAAACATATCCTTTTTTGAAAGACATATCTTTTTTTGAAAGACATATCGTTTTTTGAAAGACATATCTTTTTTTTTAAAGACATATCGTTTTTTGAAAAACATCGTTTTCTGAAAAACATGTCGTTTTTTGAAAAACATAGGGCAGGGAATTTTTTTTATTTTGGGGGGCTTTATTATTTTATTAGGGGGCTTAGAATAGGTGTAATTAGCTTAAAAATCTTGTAATCTTTTTTTTATTTTTTGTAATTTAGTGTTTGTTTTTTTTTGTAATTTAGTTTAGTTTATTTAATTGTATTTTAGTAAGATATTTGTAGTTTATTTAATTTATTGATAGTGTAGGTGTATTTGTAACTTAGGTTAGGATTTATTTTACAGGTAAATTGGTAATTATTTTAACTAGGTAGCTATTAAATAGTTATTAACTATTTAATAGCTATTGTACCTGGTGAAAATAAATACCAAGTTACCTGTAAAATAAATATAAACCCTAAAATAGCTACAATGTAATTATTAATTATATTGTAGCTATCTTAGGGTTTATTTTATATTTAAGTATTTAGATTTAAAAAGGAATATTTTAATTAATAATATTAATATTAGATTTATTTTAATAAGAGTTTAGTTAGGGGGGGGGGGGTGGAGTCAACCACCGAGCTGAGCAGACGCAGAATCCTAGAGCTCCTGCTCTAATAGCTTACCAAAAGTCACTAAATAGCCCCAAAATACCATTCTGCTTGATAAAGTGTAAGCAAGACTCAAACATAAAGTACAGATTTTGTTCCACATTTAACTAGGAAGATGGATGCTGTGCTCTTGGACGCTTTAGCTGAGCTGGGACACCGCATGGACAGTCAGTTCCGCATCCTCTCCCACAGCGTGTCGCTCAGACAGGAGAAATCTTATGGCCTCACAGAGGGGGATTTTGAAAACCTATCTCCTAGGATTCATCACCCACGTCAACAGGACTGGACAGCCGATATGATCAGCCACAGCACATCCACATTGCCCCTGCGGCCTGACGCTACTCTCACCTATACTGACACTCACACGGTTCCTACCCTGGAGCGGCCGACCGGAGCTGGAGTCGGAGCAGATATAGCCACGCCTTCCCTCCCTAAAGTTCGTCCTACTAAACCCGGGTATTTTACAGCCGCACATCTCCTTCACTTTGAGAAGAGGGCCGACAACGATGGGAGGAACTGGCGCTCAGACCGCAGAACGGGACTCAATATTTGGCCTACGATACAGCCCAGCAGTGAACATGAGGTATTTGAACCAACGCACCCGCGACACACTAGGAAGAAGCCTGCTCATCATGATCAGTTGAACTCCAAGGAGCGATCCTCCTCTGCTGGTTGTCAGCCTTACGGCACTAACGATGTCTCTCATGTGTGCGTCCTGAACGGAGTTCCAACCTTACCTTTTATGTTGCCTAACAGAGCCTTCCGGGACTTTCAGGACAAAACTCCTGATATGAAACACTCCCTGGACCATGGGCGATCTGGGGTAGGCTAACTTTCATTATTCACTGGTAAAGGGTTGCATAGACATTTATAGCCCCGGACTTGTTCCTGCTTTGTCCTGTTGATGCTATGTATGTCGATGCCCTCCCAGTCATCTCCCATACTTGTCACCACTATTGGTCTGTTTGTCCTCCGAATTTTATCATATTATCTGTTCTCTTTTTGGACACTCCAGTCACTATGTAGACTTGCTACTTACCTAGTTCTTTAAACTGAAGTTTTTGTTTATGCTTACACAATAAGAAAATTAATATTGAGATATTGTTTTATTATATTGTAATGGGAGCTGGTGTTTTTTCTTCTTTTCCCATTGGTTCTTATGCAAATTTCATGTATTCATTCATTCAAAATAGAGCTACCACCCCGTTTCATATATACCTGGGATTTGAAAGGGATTATGATAGATTAACAATGGTCTATATACTAAGTTTAGTACAATAACTGACTCACTGCCAAGCTGCAGTTAACTGTACTGGTGGTCAGCCTCTCACATAATGGATATTAGGGCCTCTATACTAAGTTTAGTACAATAACTAGCTCACTACTAAGCTTCAGTTAACCATACTGAAAGTCAGCTCCTCACATAATGGGTATTATTAGCAGTTCATATCTACCTAAACCCAATCTATCTGCCCTATCTAGTCTCAAATATCTGAGGATTACTATATACAACAAAATATCAGGAGTTAATCTAAGTCTATCCTTGTCATTGATAGTTCTTCATACCCTAATGCTTCTTAGATATTTTATTGTAGAGAATACTTTATTGGGGCATTATGGTTCCGCTTTACTGCCTCTACATCCCTGGGTGCTTCTACTATACTATACCTTATAGGCACAAGTAGTTAACATGCCCCTTACAGGGGGATAAATATCTAGGACCTATGATGAATCCCTCACAACTCTAAGGGTCTTAATTCATTGCTTCCTTTTCAGGCCTATCATCTCCAGGAGCTGCATAATGATCTTACGTAGCCCCATATGCATTACCTACAATATTTATGGTTGTTCATATACACATTAATATAGAGGCTCCTTATTGCTCACATAGAGAATAGTTAGCCGGTCACCAGTATAGTTTTTAGTTGGCTAGACTGAATAAGTACGCTGTTACGGCCGCCTATCAATACCAATCCCACTGTACAAGGGTTTCTAATGATATCTATCTTGTTCTTCAAGCCTTCCACTGTTTGATTTATGTGTCTGAGTTCTGTGTTTGCTTATTTCCCCATATTTACTTAATTTAGTTCTAAGAGGGGCTCCCAATTTGGTATACTGAGAAGGTTATAACTGAACACGCATATTTGACATACCCATCTCATTTATATGAGCCATATTCACCCTGACCTACAAAAGTCACTAGCTAGGGATGTTCATGACAAAACTACCATACGTTCTATATCTACAGACCTATTAATTGGGAGGTATGAAGAGCTTTCACTTACATGAGCCCTCCCATAGGAAGCCTTAATACCATAGGGTATTCGCTAATTTACCGAGCTCCCTGAGTATGATCCTGGATAGTTTGTTGTACCTTATTCACCTATGCCACTCATATTATTTGCCCTCATATGGCTCCCCCTTAATTCCCTATTAATTGACTGACATACCTTAGTTGGCTTCGCCCCTCCTTCCCTTCCCCCCTCTCTAACACGAGCGGCTCTCGCCCGCTGCATTCCCTCCCCCATATACTATGGTCCAAGAGGGACCAAAACATAAGCCATATCCCCTTGTTACGCTACGATTAACTTAGACTGTACAGAGGTCTTCTTCTGTCGCTTTAGGATACATATATTATATATTATAAAAGTGAAGTTCAATTCTGATTCGTCCATGTTTTCTCTTATGCTATATTGAAATAAGATATGATTTTGTAACCTGTACTTAACTTGGATGTAATTACCTGCCTTTGGACGAAAAAAAATAAAAAAAAATAAAGAGTTTAGTTAGGGATGTTAGTGTTAGATAGGGTTATTATACTTAATATATATATAATATAATAACTATATTAACTATATTAACCCAAATATAATTAGGGTTAATATAGTTAATATATATAATATAATAACTATATTAACTATATTAACCCTAATATAATTAGGGTTAATATAGTTAATATAGCTGGCGGGCGGTGTAGGGGGATTAGATTAGGGGTTAATGTGTTTAATATAGGTGGCGGCGGTGTAGGGGGATACGATTAGGGGTTAATACATTTATTATAGGTGGCGGCGGTGTAGGGGGATTTAGATTAGATGCAAAAGAGCTGTTTACTTTGTGACAAAGCCCCGCCAAAAGCCCTTTTAAGGGCTGGTAAAAGAGCTGAATTCTTTGGGGCATGCCCCGCAAAAAGCCCTTTTAAGGGCTGGCAATAGAGCAGTTTACTTTGGGGTAATGTCACGCAAAAAGCCCTTTTCAGGGCTATTTGTAGGGTTAGACTTAGGTTTAGTGGTAGGGATAGTTTAGTAATTAAGGGGTTAAATAATTTAATATAGGTGGCGGCGGGGTAGGGGGATTAGATTAGGGGTTAATTAATTTAATATAGGTGGCGGCGGGGTAGGGGGATTAGATTAGGGGTTAAATAATTTAATATAGGTGGCGGCGGTGTAGGGGGATTAGATTAGGGGCTAAATAATTTAATATAGGTGTTGGCGGGGTAGGGGGATTAAATTAGGGGTTAATAATTTTAAAATAGATGGCGGCGGTGTAAGGGGCTCACTTTAGGGGGTAGTTTAATGTAGTTGGCGGCGGGGTAGGAGCTCACATTAGGGGGTTATACTTTTATTGTAGGTAGCGGCGGGGTCCGGGAGCGGCGGTTTAGGGGTTAATAACTTTATTAGGGATTGCGGCGGGGGATCGCGGTTGACAGGTAGATAGACATTGCGCATGCGTTAGGTGTTAGGTTTTATTTAGCAGATCGCGGTTGACAGCTAGATAGACATTGCGCATGCGTTAGGTGTTAGGTTTATTTTGTAGCTAGTTTAGGGAGTTACGGGGCTCCAATAGACAGCGTAAGGCTTACTACGGCTGCTTTTTGTGGCAAGGTGAAAGTGGAGTAGAATTTCTCCATTTTCATCCACGTAAGTCCTTACGCTGTATATTGGATACCAAACTGCGCTGGTTTGGTATACCTGCCTATGTCCCAAAAAACTAAGGGCGACGGCAGAAATATACGAGCGTAACTTCTAGGTTACGCCGTATATAGGATACCAAACCAGCGCAAAATTCAGCGTCGCCGGCATTTGCGGGCGACGCTGCATATCGGATCGGGCCCCTGATGTTCTGCTACACACAGTATTTATACCTGGTACATAACTCACACTACTGATCTTCCGCTACACACAGTAATTATACCTGGTACATAACTCACAGTATTTATCTTCCACTACACACATTAAATTATACCTGGTACATAACTCACAGTACTGATGTTCCGCTACACACAGGGTTCTATTTATCAAACCGTCAACTTGCTTGCATTCAGCGGCACCAATACGTTCGCCTAAGATCCCTTAACATCGCTGCCACGGACCTGAATACGCTCTCCAAAGTTACCAAAAAAGCTGTCAAAAAGCCGCGCACCAAGTACGGGGCGATGAGCAGCGGACTGTTGTTAACTAACAGTCATCGATCTCGCTGCTCTTCGGCTTTTTCCCAGCTTTATTGGTATACTGTCACTAAACACCGCCACTATACTACACTGTTTTACCCCTATCCCGCTGCTCATGGACCCCGCTGCAACTAAATAAAGTTATTAACCCCCGCCGCTCTCGGAGCCCACCGCCAACCAACATTATGTTATTAACCCCTAATATGTCCCCCTACACCGCCGCCACCTTCATTATACTTATTAACCCTTAATCTGCCGTCCCCAACGTCCCTGCCACTATATTAAATTTATTAACCCCTAAACCTAAGTCTAACCCTAACACCCCTAACTTAAATCTAATTTAAATAAATCTAAATAAAATTCCTATTATTACCTAAATTTTTCCTATTTAAAACTAAATACTTACCTATAAAATAAACCCTAACCTAGCTACAATATAACTAATAGTTACATTGTATCTAGTGTAGGTTTATTTTTATTTTACAGGCAAGTTTGTAATTATTTTAACTAGGTAGAATAGTTATTAACTATTTAATAACTACCTAGCTAAAATAAATACAAATTTACCTGTAAAATAAAACCTAAGTTACACTAGCACCTAACACTACACTATAATTAACTAAATTAAATACAATTAACTAAATTATATATAATTATCTAAAGTACAAAAAACCCCACAAAATTACAGAAAATAAAAAACAAATGATCAGATACTTAAACTAATTACACCTAATCTAATAGCCCTATCAAAATAAAAAAAAAACCCAGAATAAAAAAAAAAAAACCTCGCCTAAATTTAACTACCAATAGCCCTTAAAAGGGCCTTTTGCGGGTCATTGCCCCAAAGTAATCAGCTCTTTTACCTGCAAAAAAAAATACAAACAACCCCCCAAACAGTAAAACCCACCACCCACACAACCAACCCCCCCAAATAAAATACTATATAAAAAAACCTAATCTCCCCATTGCCCTGAAAAGGGCATTTGGATGGGCATTGCCCTTAAAAGGGCAGTTAGCTCTTTTACGGCCCAAAGCCCTAACCTAAAAATAAAACCCATCCAATACACCCTTAAAAAAACCTAACACTAACCCCCTGAAGATCGACTTACCAGGAGACGTCTTCATCCAAGCCGGGTGAAGTGGTCCTTTAGACGGGCAGAAGTCTTCATCCAAGCTGGGAAGAAGTGGTCCTCCAGATGGCAGAAGTCTTCATCCAGATGGCATCTTCTATCTTCATCCATCCGGTGCGGAGCGGGTCCATTTTCAAGACATCCTACACGGAGCATCCTCTTCGGTCGCCGACTACCTGACATATGAAGGTTCATTTAAGTGACGTCATCCAAGATGGTGTCCCCTAGATTCCGATTGGCTGATAGAATTCTATCAGCCAATCGGAATTAAGGTAGAAAAAATCCTATTGGCTGATCCAATCAGCCAATAGAATTGACCTCACATTCTATTGGCTGATTGGAACAGCCAATAGAATGCAAGCTCAATCCTATTGGCTGATTGGATCAGCCAATAGAATTCAACTTCAATCCTATTGGCTGATTGCATCAACCAATAGGATTTTTCCTACCTTAATTCCGATTGGCTGATAGAATTCTATCAGCCAATCGGAATTGAAGGGACGCCATCTTGGATGACGTCACTTAAAGGACCTGTCATTGTTCAAGAAGACGTCGATGGAAGAGGATGCTCCGCTTCGGATGTCTTGAAGATGGAGCCGCTCCGCACCGGATGGATGAAGATAGAAGATGCCGTCTGGATGAAGACTTCTGCCCGTCTGGAGGACCTCTTCTGCCCGGCTTGGATGAAGACTTTTGCACGTCTGGAGGACCACTTTGCCCGGCTTCGTTGAGGACTTCGGCCCGGTTGGGTGAACACTTCTCAAGGTAAGGTGATCTTCAAGGGGTTAGTGTTAGGATTTTTTAAGGGGGTATTGGATGGGTTTTAGAGTAGGGTTGGGTGTGTGGGTGGTGGGTTTTAATGTTGGGGGGTATTGTAATTTTTTTTACAGGTAAAAGAGCTTATTACTTTGGGGCAATGCCCCGCAAAAGGCCCTTTTAAGGGCTATTTGTAATTTAGTGTAGGGTAGGGCTTTTTTATTTTTTTGGGGGGGATTTTTTATTTTGTTAGTGGGATTAGATTAGGTGTAATTAGTTTAAAAATCTTGTAATTTTTTTTATTATTTTCTGTAATTTAGTGTTTGTTTTTTTTGTACTTTAGATAATTTTATTTAATTTTATTTAATTGTAGTTAATTTAGGGATTTAATGTAATTATAGTGTAGTGTTATGTGTAATTGTAACTTAGGTTAGGATTTAGTTTACAGGTATATTTGTATTTAATTTAACTAGGTAGTTATTAAATAGTTAATAATTATTTAATAACTATTGTACCTAGTATAAATAAATACAAACTTGCCTGTAAAATAAAAATAAACCCTAAGATATCTACAATGTAACTATTAATTATATTGTAGCTATCTTAGGGTTTATTTTATAGGTAAGTATTTAGTTTTAAATAGGAATAATTTATTTAATGATAGGAATATTTATTTAGATTTATTTAAATTATATTTACGTTAGGGGGTGTTAGGGTTAGGGTTAGACTTAGGTTTAGGTTTAGTGGTTAATAAATTTAATATAGTGGCGGTGGTGTAAGGGGGCGGATTAGTGGTTAATAATATAATGTAGGTGGTGGCGGTGTAGGGGGGGGCAGATTAGGGGTTAATAAATATAATGTAGGTGGCGGCGGTGTAGGGGGGGCAGATTAGGGGTTAATAAATATAATGTAGGTGGCGGTGGGCTCCGGGAGCGGGATTTTAGGGGTTAAACACTTTATTTATCTGCGGCGGGGTCCGGGAGCGGCAGGATAGGGGTTAATAACTTTATGTAGGTGGCGGCGGTATAGGGGACGGCAGATTAGGGGTTAATATGTATAATGTAGGTGGCAGTGGGCTCCGGGAGCTGCTGTTTAGGGGTTAATAACTTTATTTAGTTGCGGCGGGGTCCGGGAGGGACGGTATATGGGTTAATCAGTTTAGTATAGTGTGGGTGCTTAGTGACAGTATACCAACAAAGCTGGGAAAAAGCCAAAGACCAGCCAGATCGATAACTGTTAGTTAACAACAGTCCGCTGCTCATCGCACCGTACTTGGTGCGCGGCTTTTTGGCAGCTTTTTTGGTAATTTTGGATAACTCACAGTACTGATGTTCCGCTACACACATTATTTATACCTGGTAAATAACTCACAGTACTGATGTTCCGCTACACACAGGTTTTATACTTGGTACATGTGACGGATACCCCGGCTACCCTGACTGGGTAGCTCCGCCAAACGGGTCCTGCTTCCTCCCTGCTGACTGCAGCTATGTAGCTGGCAAGTGACCACAGCCTGTAGCCACCCCTGATGCCCGACAGCACCAGTACTCAGGCTCCCACCCTGTGGCAGACTCCAGCTACCCAGACTAGGTAGCTCTGCCAGAGGGTCCTTCCTCTGCCTGGAACAGGCTGCTATGTAGCCCAGGAAAGTGATTTCTATGTAGCCCAGGAAAGTGATTGTAGCTGGAGCTCACCCAAATAACTAGACAGACTAGCATTCAGGTAAAATAAGAACTGATTTTATTGTAAAATATACACTGCTTTTATACACACAGCTCATCTTGATAACACAAAGGACAATCCCACAATGTTCCCGCCATTCCCGCCCCTCCAGGCAGCCCGGCACCTCCATAGGAGCCACAGTCCCACATTATCCCAGTACCTAGGGTTGGCGATTTCGGGGTGATCCCGGTGAAGCGGCGGTGTCATTTTAAAGCTTTCAGACCCCAGATGCCACAGTCCAAAATTCAGCATGATTCGTTACTGGGGACCGGAGTTACATGCCGCTGGGGAGAGAGACCAACTGTCTCCTCTCCCAGAAAGGGATTTGGCCGCTGGGGAGAGATATTGAAACCCGTCTCTCCCTGCAAGGGCTTCTCTGTAAGGGGAGAGAGGATGACTACCTCTGCTCCCGAAGGATGGATCTGCCACTGGGGAGAGAGAACGACTGTCTCCTCTCCCAGAAAGGGGTTCTGCTTGCGGGGAGGGAGGACGACTACCTCCGCTCCCAAGGGATGGCTCTGCCGCTGGGGAGAGAGACCGACTGTCTCCTCTCCCGGCTCCAGGCTCTGCTGCTGGGGAGAGAGACCGACTGTCTCTTCTCCCGGCTCCTGGCTCTGCCACTGGGGAGAGAGACTCTCCTCTCCCAGGAAGGGGTTCTGTTTACGGGGAGGGAGGACGACTACCTCCACTCCCAAGGGATGGCTCTGCCACTGGGGAGAGAGACCGACTGTCTCCGCTCCCAGGGGATAGCTCTGCCGCTGGGGAGAGAGACTGACTGTCTCCTCTCCCGGGAAGGGGTTCTGCTTACGGGGAGGGAGGACGACTACCTCCGCTCCCAGGGGATGGCTCTGCCGCTGGGGAGAGAGACTGACTGTCTCCTCTCCCAACTCCTGGCTCTGCCGCTGGGGAGAGAGACCGACTGTCTCCTCTCCCGGGAAGGGGTTCTGCTGCTGGGGAGAGTTATTGACATCCATCTCTCCCTGCAAGGGGTTCTCTGTAAGGGGAGGGAGGACAACTACCTCCACTCCCAGGGGATGGCTCTGTCGCTGGGGAGAGAGACCAACTGTCTCCTCTCCCTGCTCCTGGCTCTGCCGTTGGGGAGAGAGACTGACTGCCTTCCTCCTCTCCCTGGTTTCCTGGAGCTGTTACAGGTGCTGGGCAGAGGCCGGCGGCTCTCTGCCCTGTTGCCAGAGCTTCTGCTGGGGTGGCTCCCTTGTCCAAGTCTATAAGCTCGGGCCAGGCTGCTGATCTGTATCTAACAGCTCGTTATCTCTTATACTCTGTTGCCACTCATCTGAGGCCAACCTCCATGATTCCCAGAGTGCTGCACCACAGCTCTGTGCAGACTCCGTGGCATGCTTCAGAACTCGGTCTAGCAGCCTCTTGTATGACTTTTCCAGTTCCCATTCTTGGACAATAAGCGATACCATATCAGATACTAGCCAGGGTACCCCCGAGATCCAGCAGATGCTCTCGGGAGAGGTAAATTTCATTACTCTCAGTTTCGCCCCGCTCCCAAATTCTGGGTCTTCTGTCAACTTTTCCAATAGTAACCCAGGGCCGCCAAAGCCAAAGCCCTCTGTGGGGGAGCAATCCTCCAGGCATGGCCGTGCTTGCATAGCGAGCCATCGGAGGTCCCGGTAGCCGTCCTCCACCCACATCTCTGCCCAGACCAGTCGATCTAGATCCGATAGCCATTCCTCCATGGGCTGCTCTCCCAGGAAAAGCACTCGCAAGTCCAACCGGACCCAGTACCTCTCATCATCTGTGGGGAGGACCTTTCCATCACAATCCTTTTCTTGTTGAAGCCTCTCCCTCCATAGTTGCTGGTGGACAATGCTCCTGCAGCTCAGCTGGTCCAGTTCAGAACCAGGATCATCCAGCTGGGTCAGTGCCTCCTGTACTCTCCTTAGGTACTCGGCTTCCATAGTTACCAGCTACTGTGGCCCTTCTCTGTTAGCAGGAATCGTGTGGAAGAAGCCGATCCCACCACTGCCAACCAATGTGACGGATACCCCGGCTACCCCGACTAGGTAGCTCCGCCAAACGGGTCCTGCTTCCTCCCTGCTGACTGCAGCTATGTAGCTGGCAAGTGACCACAGCCTGTAGCCACCCCTGATGCCCGACAGCACCAGTACTCAGGCTCCCACCCTATGGCAGACTCCAGCTACCCAGACTAGGTAGCTCTGCCAGAGTGTCCTTCCTCTGCCTGGAACAGGCTGCTATGTAGCCCAGGAAAGTGATTTCTATGTAGCCCAGGAAAGTGATTTTAGCTGGAGCTCACCCAAATAACTAGACAGACTAGCATTCAGGTGAAATAAGAACTGATTTTATGGTAAAACATACACTCCTTTTATACACACAGCTCATCTTGATAACACAAAGGGCAATCCCACAATTTTCCCGCCATTCCCACCCCTCCAGACAGCCCGGCACCTCCATAGGAGCCACAGTCCCACAATATCCCAGTACCTAGGGTTGGTGGTTTCGGGGTGATCCCGGTGGAGCGGCGGCACTTCCATGGTGTCCACCGGAGTTACAGTCCATTGAAGTTATAGGGTTAGGGGTGTCCAAAACCCCCGGTTCCCAAAGGATCTCCCCTCCGATAATTCTTCCAGCTCTTGTCCTCCCTAGGGGCTACCAATCCCCAAAAGAACGGAGCTCTGGGGTAAAGGGTTGCTGGAGCGACCAGGCGTAAATTTAGCGGATGTTCTGCTGTTCTGTGGCCGACCGGGAGTTCCAGGAGCCTGGCCAGCCTGAGAGGGGTTAGGCAGGTGTCCGTTGTGAGGCGGCCGACCAGGAGTTCCAGGATCCCGGCCAGCCTAGGAGGGTTTTCCTGGTCATAAACCAACTCTTCTCTGAACACAAAAACAAGTCAACACAAATCAAACAAACAACTTCCAGAGATGGTGGTTGCTCTGAGGAGCCCAAAACCACTGAGAAACAACAGGGGTGAGGTTGTAGGGGGTAGAGGTTTAACCCTTGCAGCCTGGTATACGTGACATCTCCCCCCTCTAGTTTGGCAGACCCGGCTAGACTCTTAACGGGTTGGACTGGGGCTGTCCGACGGTGGCCCTCCACTTCTCGGTTCCTGGGAGAGGTTATTCCATCTCTCCTGAGCTTGGCGCATCCTGGGGGGTTCCTGCTGTAGTTTATACCCTGCACCCTGGGCGAAGGGATAGTCACATAAGGCAAAGTCCCAAACAAATACACAGAATATAAACCATTAACAATCCAGAACCAGCACTAACTTATATTCTGTTGAATTAGCCCTTTATTTTAAGGACCAATCATCCTATTGCGTATACTCATAGCCGGGCTGGTGCATAACTTTTTCTAACTGTAATGTACGCTTAATATTACGATCATATTTCTGTGCATAAACTTATGCTAAATAAATGTCATATTGTTACTATTCAAACATTTAGGGAGAACGGATTGAATTACACCAGTTCTGGTGATTGGCCATTGGATCGTTCCCGCTTTCATAACCTAATATTTTACTTTGACACCATAGAGGTGCATACTGTTACCACCAATAACGTAGTGGCATAACTAAGTAACCTATCATCACTGACAATCGGTCACACAGTAATAAATTTAGAGGTAACGATATTAAATCAGAGATGAACTATCTCCTATAGCAACTAGCACGACGGTACAATAGGATGAATTAACCCCTCATTGGAGGGTTCCCTGAATTTATCTACTTTCAGAATATTGGCCTTCACCTAGCCATTTTAGTTACAGACGTGGTCATATGTTATGTAATTCAAGGGGGACACCACTGAACTTGAAATATACAGAATATTAACGATCAATTACTGAAACCTGCATTAACTCATTTCTGGATGAATTAACCATTTATTTAAGGGACTATTTAACTTATTTGTCTATAAATTTAATACGGGTTTGCGTTTACTTAGCAACTCTAATGTATATGCACATTCAGTTTCTATCAGGTTTATAAATACCTTAATAACGCACGTTTCCACTTTAGACAATTGATAATCCTTTATTTAAGGTAACGAATATATTGGTTGATAATATACTATTATCTGATCAACTACTATACACAATCCTCATTTGGATGTTTAGTGGATTTGTTTGTGCTGATTAAACTCATAAGCAAGTATGTTATGAGGAACAGTAATATAATTACACTTCACTGGAGCTAATTATATACTACCTCTACAGTAGTTCTACTCATCTACTGTGAGAATTCTTGCTCCACATCTGGAACTCAATGGTCATTATTTCATTTTACGGAGCTACCAGCTAAATTATTTAAATTATTTATGTTATAATATACTAGGAGGAATATTACTTTCTCTTAATTAATTAATTAATTAGGTGTGTGGTACATTAAGATTACTATTTATCAGATCACTGTTCATGTGAGAATTGATATAGGCTGAATCCTATTATTTGTGATCTATTTTATATAATACATCTAGTAATCATACCAGGGCAATTTTTACTTTGCATGTCAATCAACCAAAGAGGTTTGGTTTTTTAGATTTATCAATAAAAGTTATATTTTATTTATCCTGTTTGAGGATTCCTACCCTTTAGTCAGGGCCTAGACTTTTGGAATTTGGTTATTCCCTTTTTAACCATTTCCTATAGTGTTAGTATTATATTTGTATGCATTAGCACCATTTCCTTCATATACTGGGAACAATTATTCACTAATACCTAATTTTGAACTATTTTGAGAAGGAAAAGCCAGAGTAGTGCCATTTTTCAATTTGTGTTGCAAAGTCCCAAACAAGTTTGATAAGGTCGGCTCCCAAACAATTGCTGTCCCACAAGTTCCAGTGTCCTTAAGTTCCATGGCCACACTGCCTCTTTCTGTGACACTCTGTTTAGTACCGGCTGACCCACCCACAAACAAAGCTAGTGCCGGTTTCCTAGCTGTTCTCCCACCCCATACCGGAGGGGGAGGTTGCTCCTTGGTGGAGCAGGTAAAGCTTGGGTGCCCAAACATGTGGCACCAACTGTATATGCTTTTATCCTCCTTGCCCAATGCAACGCCTGCCCTTGGTGAGAAATACTCCGGGACAAGAAAAGGGTAAAGACCCTGCCAAGCTACTGAGGGGAGAGTCCGTCTGTCTCTTCTCCCGAGAAGGAGATTTACCGCTGGGGAGGGATGTCTGCTACCTCCGTTCCATGGGAAACTGTGTTGCCGCTGGGGAAAGAGACCGGCTGTCTCTGTTCCCTGTATGGGGTTCTGCCGCTGGGGAGAGAGACCAACTGTCTCCTCTCCCAGAAAGGGATTCGGCCGCTGTGGAGAAATATCGATACCCGTCTCTCCCTGCAAGGGCTTCTCTGTAAGGGGAGGGAGGATGACTACTTCTGCTCCCGAAGGATGGATCTGCCACTGGGGAGAGAGAACGACTGTCTCCTCTCCCAGAAAGGGGTTCTGCTTGCGGGGAGGGAGGATGACTACCTCCGCTCCCAGGGGATGGCTCTGCCGCTGGGGAGAGAGACCGACTGTCTCCTCTCCTGGCTCTGCCGCTGGGGAGAGAGACCGACTGTCTCCTCTCCCAGGAAAGGGTTATGTTTATGGGGAGGGAGGACGACTACCTCCACTCCCAAGGGATGGCTCTGCCACTGGGGAGAGAGACCGACTGTCTCCCCTCCTGGCTCCTGGCTCTGCCGCTGGGGAGAGAGACCGACTGTCTCCTCTCCCGGGAAGGGGTTCTGCTGCTGGGGAGAGTTATTGACATCCATCTCTCCCTGCAAGGGGTTCTTTGTAAGGGGAGAGAGGACAACTACCTCCACTCCCAGGGGAGGGCTCCTTCGCTGGGGAGAGAGACTGACTGTCTCCTCTCCCTGCTCCTGGCTCTGCCGCTGGGGAGAGAGACTGACTGTCTTCTCTCCCGGGAAGGGGTTCTGATGCTGGGGAGAGTTATTGACATCCATCTCTCCCTGCAAGGGGTTCTCTGTAAGGGGAGGGAGGACGACTTACTCCTCTCCCTGGTTTCCTGGAGCTGTTACAGGTGCTGGGCAGAGGCCGGCGGCTCTCTGCCCTGTTGCCAGCGCTTCTGCTGGGGTGGCTCCCTTGTCCAAGTCTATAAGCTCGGGGCCAGGCTGCTGATCTGTATCTAGCAGCTCGTTATCTCGTATGCTCTGTTGCCACTCATCTGAGGCCAACCTCCATGATTCCCAGAGTGCTGCACCACAGCTCTGTGCAGACTCTGTGGCATGCTGCAGAACTCGGTCTAGCAGCCTCTTGTATGACTTTTCCAGTTCTCATTCTTGGACAATAAGCGATACCATATCGGATACCAGCCAGGGTACCCCCGAGAGATCCAGCAGATGCTCTCGGAAGAGGTAAATGTTCATTACTCTCAGTTTTGCCCCGCTCCCAAATTCTGGGTCTTCTGTCAACTTTTCCAATAGTAGCCCAGGGCCGCCAAAGCCCTCTGTGGGGGAGCAATCCTCCAGCCATGGCCGTGCTTGCATAGCGAGCCATCGGAGGTTCCGGTAGCCGTCCTCCACCCACATCTCTGCCCGGACCAGTCGATCTAGATCCGATAGCCATTCCTCCATGGGCTGCTCTCCCAGGAAAAGCACTCGCAAGTCCCACCGGACCCAGTACCTCTCACCATCTGTGGGGAGGACCTTTCCATCACAATCATTTTCTTGTTGAAGCCTCTCCCTCTATAGTTGCTGGCAGACAATGCTCCTGCAGCTCAGCTGGTCCAGTTCAGAACCAGGATCGTCCAGCTGGGTCAGTGCCTCCTGTACTCTCCTTAGGTACTCGGCTTCCATAGTTACCAGCTACTGTGGCCCTTCTCTGTCAGCAGGAATCATGTGGAAGAAGCAGATCCCACCGCTGCCAACCAATGTGACGGATACCCCAGCTACCCCGACTGGGTAGCTCCGCCAAACGGGTCCTGCTTCCTCCCTGCTGACTACAGCTATGTAGCTGGCAAGTGACCACAGCCTGTAGCCACTCCTGATGCCCGACAGCCCCAGTACTCAGGCTCCCACCCTGTGGCAGACTTCAGCTACCCAGACTAGGTAGCTCTGCCAGAGTGTCCTTCCTCTGCCTGGAACAGGCTGCTATGTAGCCCAGGAAAGTGATTTTAGCTGGAGCTCACCCAAATAACTAGACAGACTAGCATTCAGTTGAAATAAGAACTGATTTTATTGTAAAACATACACTGCTTTTATACACACAGCTCATCTTGATAACACAAAGAACAATCCCACAATTTTCCCGCCATTCCCGCCCCTCCAGACAGCCCGGCACCTCCATAGGAGCCACAGTCCCACATTATCCCAGTACCTAGGGTTGGCGGTTTCGGGGTGATCACGGTGGAGCGGCGGCACTTCCATGGTGTCATTTTAAAGCTCTCGGTCCCCAGATGCCACAGTCCAAAAATCAGCATAACTTCTGGGGACCGGAGTTACAGTCCGTTGAAGTTATAGGGTTAGGGGTGTCCAAAACCCCTGGTTCCCAAAGGATCTCCCCTCTGATAATTCCCCCAGCTCTTGTCCTCCCTAGGGGCTACCAATCCCCAAAAGAGTGGAGCTCTGGGGCAAAGGGTTGCTGGAGCGACCAGGGGTAAATTTAGCGGATGTTCTGCTGTCCTGTGGCCGACCGGGAGTTCCAGGAGCCCTGCCAGCCTGAGAGGGGTTAGGCAGGTGTCCGTTGTGAGGCGGCCGACCGGGAGTTCCAGGAGCCCGGCCAGCCTAGGAGGGTTTTCCTGGTCATAAACCAACTCTTCTCTGAACACAAAAAACAAGTCAACACAAAGCAAACAAACAGCTTCCAGAGATGGTGGTTGCTCTGATGAGCCCAAAACCACTGAGAAAAAACAGGGGTGAGGTTGTAGGGGGTAGGGGTTAACCCTTGCAGCCCGGTATCCGTGACAGTACATAACTCACAGTACTGATGTTGGGCTACACACAGTATTTATACCTGGTACATAACTCACAGTACTGATGTTCAGCTACACACAGTTTGTATACCTGGTACATAACTCACAGTATTGATGTTCCGCTACACGCATTATTTATACCTGGCACATAACTCACAGTACTGATGTTCCGCTACACACAGTATTTATACCTGGTACATAAATCTGAATGAGGTCAAAACTAAATCAAAACAGGACCAACTTACATTTGTTATCACTTATACGGGTGACAAAAAGGACATCAGGGAAAATATCACAAAAAATTGGGACATAATAAGAAGTGATCCATCCCCTCATTTTTGACAGATGCCCCCACCGAGAATTGGAATCAGGAGGGCAACTTCATTAAGGGACATGCTTGTGAAAACGGATCCACAACCTTGCTACCAGAGGAAGACCTGGTTAGACACCACTTAACTGGGGTACTTTATATACCTTGGGTGTAACACATGCAGTGTGTTGCAGACAGGGCAATACTTTACTTATCCCATGAGAAAGAAGAAATTATATAATAAATACCGACTGACCTGTACAATTACCTATATTGTTTACCTTCTCCACTGCACGTGTGGACTTTTTTACGTAGGTAAAACTATGGATGATCTACACACATGGATGGCCACTCATAGGTCGACCATAAGGGTGGCCATACAGAAGGGTACATCTGAGCAGCCTGTAGCACATTTTGCCAAAAAAGGTCATACAGTAGTTGACCTAAAATATACAATTACAAACCATGTCCCCGTTGCCATGTGATGGGGACAGAGGCAAGGTTTTACTCCAGAAAGAAGCAAGATGGACACATCTATAGACTTTATTTCCCAAGGGTCTTAACTCTAATTTTGATTGGCACTGTTAGATATAATGGGGAGAATGTTAGGATGTTATAACCTGTGCCTGAACTACTATTGATCTGTTATTCTTTCCATGACAATTTTGATTATTATATAGTTTAGTACTGCGGAAGGTATAGTTTGCCATTGCCTCTCATATACCTTTTATTCATAGAGCTAGGATGCAACTGCCATATGTTGTACATAAAGGGCTATTTATTCATTATGTGTCAATAGTGGATGAGTGTAGGTGTGCCCATATGTATTCCCGGACAGATTCGGCAAGGTAGTACTGGCGCTTGGAAGCCTAAGGGTTAATGAGTATTGTTTTTGTAATAATTAATAAATCATAAATATTCTCAATATAAATAAGGACCTTTAGATAGTTATATCAAGGAAAAAATTATTTCATAAAGTGATTATGAGTATTGATTAGATCAATATAAAGTGCATTAATATATTCTCAGAGGACCCTTTTTAGGTTCGGTAAAGGAGACAATAAATATAAGTTGTACTGAGATAATTCAATATAGCTATAAGCTCATGTGTATTAATCAGTTGTGTGGATCGGTATAACACTTATATGTTAAATTCTTAGATGACTAAAGCTCCCTATCACTTGAGACTAGCTCGATATAAGCAGGTTACAAAAGTGTAGGAGAATAGGGTTAATCTCAAACGTATACCAATCTATATAACAGACTGTAAGTGAGTGATAAATAACATTTATTATACAAAAAATCTACACAAACACTTATAAAATATACATATACAGTTGCTTATAAAATGGAAATGGGGTAAAACTAAAATTGGACGTCCAATAGTTCAAAAAATAGAGTACTAAAATTCAGATTAGAAATCACATATAAATAACCTGCTGAGATGCAGTGTAGGCATAGAGTACGTAGATAAGAAGTTTTTAAGCGGTACCTTAAAAGTTTTTAATGCCTTTCTCTACGTCTAGTGAGAGGATATTAATGTGCCACAGTGTTGATATGAATGGATCCGGTTCTCATTAAATTGTACTTGGAATATCACGCTGTCACTGTACTGGTACTTTGCGGATTCAAAGTCTCTGAAACTTTTCCTGGGCCCAGGTAGTCTTTCGGCATCGAGGTGTTACTGCTTCGGTGATGCGGTCTGTATTCTAAAATCACGCCTTTGTTGTATTCCGGCGTTGCAGATCTGATCCGCCTGTTGTATGTAGCAGAGGGCGGTTTTTAGTGGTGAGCCCCTGTCTTCTTCTTGTGACGTAAGTCCTAACGTCAAGCTTTTTAGTTGTTGGCCCTTTTTGCCTGGTAGCAAGTTTTTATAGGCCGTGTCCAACTTTAGGATGGGCTGGTTTCCACCGGTTATATCCCTCTTTATGATCAATCCGGGTTGAGGGTCTGTAAATCCGTAAGGTGCACTGTATTATTTCACAGCTGCTTGTCAGTTGTTGGCATTGAGTAGAAAATTTAACAATTCAGTTCGACCTGTTTTGCCCCTCACTCGGGGCTTTTTCAAGAATGAATTGCTAGGCTAGTAGGCTGCTTTAAATAGGGTTGAGTTACATGTTCATAGGTGAATTGTTAAGGTGGGTGTTACCTTGTCCATTCAGGTCTTAAGGTGGTATAATCCTTAGAAGTTAATTCTTTTAAGGTGGTATTCGGTTTTTTGTTAAAGGTATAATTCATAGTCCATCAATAAAACTTCATTAAAACTTCATTAAAGTGTCTTCTTATATATAAGTATTAGCTTCATACCACTTAATTCGCTATGTTATTTTTCTGTACCGTAATATATCCTATAAATATGATCCTTCATTATGTTAGATGTTATTGGTTTGTAAATGTTAAGTATTCCTTAACATCACTTAATATCTTTAATGCAACTTATATTTACACTCTTATGTGAATATTTCACATAGTAATACAGCATGAAAGCATACTTATAATGTTTTAAAAAGTTAAACACATAGTCAAAAAGTTAAACACATAGTCAAAACGGAAAGGTTCTTCATGTAAATCTACAGTTTGTGTAAATGTCTGTTTTGCATATTACAGCATGATTATAATGTTTTAAAAAGTTAAACACATAGTCAAAAAGTTAAACACATAGTCAAAACGGAAAGGTTCTTCATGTAAATCTACAGTTTGTGTAAATGTCTATTTCCCTTTCGTAAAGTTAGGAAATATAGAAAGGAACTTATGATCATAATTTTAGTTTTATAATTGTTAAGCACATAGTAGAAACATAATTTGTTTAGGTATTTTTTGTTGTTGCAACTTCATATTCTTGTATATTTACTGTGGCTGATATAGAAGTATAATAGTTCCATATCAAATTTTTATAGAAATTCTAATTATTCATATAAAAGTAAATAAGGCGTATGTGAATATGAGAGTTAAAATAGGTGGTAATTGATTTTATGGGATATGCATGTCTAGGTATAGGAAAGAGTATAATTGATGAGTATCCATAGATTGAGATGACAAGTGAACTCAATCGTACATGAAAGGGGTTACATCTATTTCTGAGTTGAGACCCAAGGGGTGGAGCGTTTTCATCCTATAGATTAGTTGTGCTTCTTTCTTGAGTATTTTATTTTCGTAATTTCCTCCCCTCCAGTTAGGTTATACTTTTAATATGCCCCAAAAAGTAAAGTCTTTTAATCGGTTATTATGTATTTCTCTAAAGTGTTGATATAGATGAGTTTCTTTGTTCCCTTTTTCAATCTGCTAAAGGTGCTCTCTTATTCTTTCCCTGAGTGTTCTTGTTGTTTCCCCTAGATATTGTTTATTGCAACTGCACTGTATAAGGTAAATTATTCCTTTGTCTGTACACCTTATAGTGTCTTTGATCTTAAATTGCTCATTCGTGCTGCTAGATGTATATTCTTTAGTTTTCGAACTATAGTGGCAAGATTTACAGCAGTTGCAAGGGAAAAAAACATTCACTTTGTTACCCATTAGGTCTCTCTGTACGGTCTGTGTATTCTTATTTTTGTATTCGCTAGGTGCTAGTATGGTTTTGAGATTATCGGAGCGTCTGTAAATGAACTTTGGTTTAATGGGTAATTTGTCTCCTATGATGGGATCTTCCCTGACAATATGCCAGTGTTTCTTTATTATTTTTTCCACTAGCTTATGTTGTCCATTATAATTTGTGATAAATGGGACAATCAAGTCATTCTCTGTTGTGTTATGTGTGGTGACGGGGAGTGGTTTCTCTTTATATTTTGTGAGGGTTGTTCTTTCTATAACTTTAGCTTCTTCTCTGTTTTTGTTGATGGTACTTTCATCATAACCTCTTTCTGAAAACCTTTTGCTGAGTATTAGCGCTTGTTCCTCCTAGTCCACTAGTCTTGAACATTTTTTTCTGATTCTAAGAAACTGTGACTTTGGTATGTTATCCTTCCATTTTGTTAGGTGGCAACTTTTCGCGTGTATAAAATTATTTGAAGTTTAGAAAGATTATCTACTTGAGCGCCAAATGACACCTCTAGGCCCGGAAAATGGTGAAACCCTAGCTGTCACCAGTGATATACAAGTATGAAGAATGGGATAACCAGGCGCCAACTCACGGAGGCTAGGTGTAGTTAAATCAGAGTATAAAATTCGCAGGATTACTCGAAAATATTAAAATTGAAGGTGACATCATACTTGCCACGTGTGATGTCACATCTTTATACACCACGATTGAACATACGTTCGGGTTGGAAGCAGTATCAAGCTATTTAAGACAAGACAAAGAGATAGACACAGATCAAAGGAATTTTATCCTTGATAGTATAAGGTTCATTTTGGATAATAATATATTCTCTTTTAATGGAAAAATGTATGCTCAAATCAAAGGAACAGCTATGGGCACCAGATTTGCACCAAGCTACACCAATCTCTTTATGGGCCACTGGGAAACAGAATTCCTAGGAGGGAGTAGCTTGGTGCAACATCTGGTGTCCTACAACAGATATATAGATGACATTTTGATCATCTGGAAAGGGAGTGAAGGGGACCTACTTAATTTCTTTGAAGATATGAACAATAATAGCAAAGGGTTGAAATTTACCTATGAACTTAGTAAAACGAATATATCATTTTTAGACTTAGACATAAATATAGATTCCAGTACTGTTAATACAAAAACCTTTTTTTAAAAAGTGGACTCAAATAATTTTATACACGCGAAAAGTTGCCACCTAACAAAATGGAAGGATAACATACCAAAGTCACAGTTTCTTAGAATCAGAAAAAACTGTTCAAGACTAGTGGACTATGAGGAACAAGCGCTAATACTCAGCAAAAGGTTTTCAGAAAGAGGTTATGATGAAAGAACCATCAACAAAAACAGAGAAGAAGCTAAAGTTATAGAAAGAACAACCCTCACAAAATATAAAGAGAAACCACTCCCCGTCACCACACATAACACAACAGAGAATGACTTGATTGTCCCATTTATCACAAATTATAATGGACAACATAAGGTAGTGGACAAAATAATAAAGAAACACTGGCATATTGTCATGGAAGATCCCATCATAGGAGACAAATTACCTATTAAACCAAAGTTCATTTACAGACGCTCCGATAATCTCAAAACCATACTAGCACCTAGCGAATACAAAAATAAGAATACACAGACCGTACAGAGAGACCTAATGGGTAACAAAGTGAATGGTTTTTTCCCTTGCAACTGCTGTAAATCTTGCCACTATAGTTCGAAAACTAAAGAATATACTTCTAGCAGCACGAATGAGCAATTTCAGATCAAAGACACTATAAGGTGTACAGACAAAGGAATAATTTACCATAAAAATTTGATATGGAACTATTATACTTCTATATCGGCCACAGTAAATATACAAGAATATGAAGTTGCAACAACAAAAAATACCTAAACAAATTATGTTTCTACTATGTGCTTAATTAATTAATTATAAAACTAAAATTATGATCATAAGTTCCTTTCTATATTTCCTAACTTTACGAAAGGGAAATAGACATTTACACAAACTTTAGATTTACATGAAGGACCTTTCCGTTTTGACTATGTGTTTAACTTTTTGACTATGTGTTTAACTTTTTGAAAACATTACAATTAATATTATGTGAAATATTCACATAAGAGTGTAAATATGTGTGGCATTTAAAAATATTAAGTGATTGATAAGGAACACTTAACATGTGCTTAACTATGTGCTTAACAATTCTAAAACCAAAATTATGATTATAAGTTCCTCTTACACTTCCTTACTGTGCGAAAGGGAAATAGACATTTACAAAAAACTGTAGATTTACATGAAGGACCTTTTCGTTTTAACTATGTGTTTAACTTTTTGACTATGTGTTTAACTTTTTAAAACAGTATAATCATGCCATCATGCTGTAATATGCAAAATAGACATTTACACAAACTGTAGATTTACATGAAGAACCTTTCCGTTGTGACTATGTGTTTAACTTTTTGACTGTGTTTAACTTTTTAAAACATTATAATCATGGCATCATGCTGTAATATGCAAAATAGACATTTACACAAACTGTAGATTTACATGAAGAATCTTTCCGTTTTGACTATGTGTTTAACTTTTTAAAACATTATAAGTATGCTTTCATGATGTATTACTATGTGAAATATTCACATAAGAGTGTAAATATAAGTTGCATTAAAGATATTAAGCGATGTTAAGGAATACTTAACATTTACAAACCAATAACATCTAACATAATGAAGGATCATATTTATAGGATATATTACGGTACAGAAAAATAACATACACCTAGATTTGGAGTTTTGCGTTAGAAGGGGTGCGTTAGCTACGCGTGCTTTTTTTCCCCGCACCTTTTAAATACCGCTGGTATTTAGAGTTCACAGAAGGGCTGATTTAGGCTCCAAAAAAGGAGCGTAGAGCATAATTTACCGCCACTGCAACTCTCAATACCAGCGGTGCTTACGGACGCGGCCATCTTAAAAATGTGCTCGTGCACGATTCCCCCATAGGAAACAATGGGGCAGTTTGAGCTGAAAAAAAATCTAACACCTGCAAAAAAGCAGCGTTCAGCTCCTAACGCAGCCCCATTTTTTCCTATGGGGAAACACTTCCTAAGTCTGCACCTAACACCCTAACATGTACCCCGAGTCTAAACACCCCTAACCTTACACTCATTAACCCCTAATCTGCCGCCCCCGCTATCGCTGACCCCTGCATTACACTTTTAACCCCTAATCTGCCGCTCCGTACACCGCCGCAACCTACATTATCCCTATGTACCCCTAATCTGCTGCCCTAACACCGCCGACCCCTATATTATAATTATTAACCCCTAATCTGCCCCCCCCAACGTCGCCGCCACCTACCTACAATAATTAACCCCTAATCTGCCGACCGGACCTCACCGCTACTATAATAAATGTATTAACCCCTAATCCGCCTCCCTCCCGCCTCAAAAACCCTATAATAAATAGTATTAACCCCTAATCTGCCCTCCCTAACATCGCCGACACCTAACTTCAATTATTAACCCCTAATCTGCCGACCGGACCTCGCCGCTACTCTAATAACTGTATTAACCCCTGAAGCTAACTCTAACCCTAACCCTAACACCCCCCTAAGTTAAATATAATTTAAATCTAACAAAATAAATTAAATCTTATTAAATAAATTATTCCTATTTAAAGCTAAATACTTACCTGTACAATAAACCCTAATATAGCTACAATATAAATAATAATTATATTGTAGCTATTTTAGGATTTATATTTATTTTACAGGCAACTTTGTATTTATTTTAACCAGGTTCAATAGCTATTAAATAGTTAATAACTATTTAATAGCTACCTAGTTAAAATAATTACAAAATTACCTGTAAAATAAATCATAACCTAAGTTACAATTAAACCTAACACTACACTATCAATAAATAAATTACATACAAATACCTACAAATAAATACAATTAAATAAACTAACTAAAGTACAAAAAATAAAAAAATATTTTACAAACATTAGAAAAATATTACAACAATTTTAAGCTAATTACACCTACTATAAGTCCCCTAATAAAATAACAAAGCCCCCCAAAATAAAAAAATGCCCTACCCTATTCTAAAATGAAAATTGAAAAGCTCTTTTACCTTACCAGCCCTTAAAAGGGCCTTTTGCGGGGCATGCCCCAAAGAAAACAGCTCTTTTGCCTGTAAAAAAAAAACATACAATACCCCCCCCAACATTACAACCCACCACCCACATACCCCTTAATCTAACCCAAACCCCCCTTAAATAAACCTAACACTAAGCCCCTGAAGATCTCCCTACCTTGTCTTCACCACGCCGGGTATCACCGATCCGTCCAGGCTCCAAAGTCTTCATCCAAGCCCAAGCGGGGGCTGAAGATGTCCATGATCCGGCTGAAGTCTTGGCCCAAGCGGGGGCTGAAGATGTCCATGATCCGGCTGAAGTCTTGGCCCAAGCGGGGGCTGAAGATGTCCATGATCTGGCTGAAGTCTTGGCCCAAGCGGGGGCTGAAGATGTCCATGATCGGCTGAAGTTTTGGCCCAAGCGGGAGCTGAAGAGGTCCATGATCCGGCTGAAGTCTTCTATCAAGCGGCATCTTCAATCTTCTTTCTTCCGGATCCATCTTCATCCCGCCGACGTGGAACATCCATCCTGGCCGACGACTTCCCGACGAATGACGGTTCCTTTAAGGGACGTCATCCAAGATGGCGTCCCTCGAATTCCGATTGGCTGATAGGATTCTATCAGCCAATCAGAATTAAGGTAGGAAAATTCTGATTGGCTGATGGAATCAGCCAATCAGATTCAAGTTCAATCCGATTGATAGAAGACTTCAGCCGGATCATGGACCTCTTCAGCTCCCGCTTGGGCCAAGACTTCAGCCGGATCATGGACATCTTCAGCCCCCGCTTGGGCCAAGACTTCAGCCGGATCATGGACATCTTCAGCCCCCGCTTGGGCCAAGACTTCAGCCGGATCATGGACATCTTCAGCTTGGGCTTGGATGAAGACTTCGGAGCCTGGACGGATCGGTGATACCTGGCGTGGTGAAGACAAGGTAGGGAGATCTTCAGGGGCTTAGTGTTAGGTTTATTTAAGGGGGGTTTGGGTTAGATTAGGGGTATGTGGGTGGTGGGTTGTAATGTTGGGGGGGATATTGTATGTTTTTTTTTACAGACAAAAGAGCTGTTTTCTTTGGGGCATGCCCCGCAAAAGGCCCTTTTAAGGACTGGTAAGGTAAAAGAGCTTTTCAATTTTAATTTTAGAATAGGGTAGGACATTTTTTTATTTTGGGGGGCTATGTTATTTTATTAGGGTGCTTAGAGTAGGTGTAATTAGCTTAAAATTGTTGTAATATTTTTCTAATGTTTGTAAAATATTTTTTTATTATTTGTAACTTAGTTCTTTTTTTATTTTTTGTACTTTAGTTAGTTTATTTAATTGTATTTATTTGTAGGTATTTGTATATAATTTATTTATTGATAGTGTAGTGTTAGGTTTAATTGTAACTTAGGTTAGGATTTATTTTACAGGTAAATTTGTAATTATTTTAACTAGGTAGCTATTAAATAGTTATTAACTATTTAATAGCTATTGTACCTGGTTAAAATAAATACAAAGTTGCCTGTAAAATAAATATTAATCCTAAAATAGCTACAATATAATTATTATTTATATTGTAGCTATATTAGGGTTTATTTTACAGGTAATTATTTAGCTTTAAATAGGAATAATTTATTTAATAAGATTTAATTTATTTTGTTAGATTTAAATTATATTTAACTTAGGGGGGTGTTAGGGTTAGGGTTAGAGTTAGCTTTAGGGGTTAATACATTTATTATAGTAGCGGTGAGGTCCGGTCGGCAGATTAGGGGTTAATTATTGTAGGTAGGTGGCGGCGACGTTGTGGGGGGCAGATTAGGGGTTAATAAATATAATATAGGGGTCGGCGGTGTTAGGGGCAGCAGATTAGGGGTACATAGGGATAACGTAGGTGGCGGCGGTTTGCGGTCGGAAGATTAGGGGTTAAAAAAATGTAATAGAGTGGCGGCGATGTGGGGGGACCTTGGTTTAGGGGTACATAGGTAGTTTATGGGTGTTAGTGTACTGTAGAGCACAGTAGTTAAGAGCTTTATGAACCGGCGTTAGCCCAGAAAGCTCTTTACTCCTGGCTTTTCTCTGCAGCTGGAGTTTTGTCGTTAGATTTCTAACTCACACTCCAGCCAAGACTCTAAATACCGGCGTTAGAAAGATCCCATTGAAAAGATAGGATACGCAAATGGCATAGGGGGATCTGCGGTATGGAAAAGTCGCGGCTGGAAAGTGAGCGTTAGACCCTTACCTACACGACTCTAAATACCAGCGGAATTTATACATATATATACACACACACACACACACATTATATATATATATATATATACACACACATTAACCCATTTAGTCTCACACACACATACTGTATGTGTATATGTATATATATATGGATTAACCCATTCATAGTCACATACACATCTTTACACACATTAACACATTCATGGCTACACACATTTATTAACTCACATTATTATTATCAGTTATTTGTAGAGCGCCAATATGTTCCGCAGCACATTAAGCCATTGATGGCCATGTACCCATCTATAAAATACATTAAAAGGATATAAAAGTGCTCTTCTGTAATATATATATGTGTGTGTGTGTGTGTGTGAAATCAAAGTAAACAAGTTACTTGTTTTCTTGCAAAATGAGCAGTTAGCAACTCTCAGAGTAGCCACTATCTATAGAAAAGGAAGGCAGCTGCCATGATGATAACTTAAGTCCTTAGCTGTCTTTTTGTCACATGATATTTGCCACCAAACTCCTCTACTGAGCGTGGATAAGAAACTAACGCCTAGATTTAGAGTTTTGCGTTAGCCGTCAAAACCAGCGTTAGAGGCTCCTAACGCTGGTTTTGGGCTACCGCTGGTATTTAGAGTTGCGTAGGTAAGGGTCTAATGCTCACTTTCCAGCTGCGACTTTTCAATACCGCAGATCCCCCTACGCTATTTGCGTATCCTATCTTTTCAATGAGATCTTTCTAACGCCGGTATTTAGAGTCTTGGCTGAAGTGAGCATTAGAAATCTAACGACAAAACTCCAGCCGCAGAGAAAAGCCAGGAGTTAAGAGCTTTTTGGGCTAACGCCGGTTCATAAGCTCTTAACTACTGTGCTCTAAAGTACACTAACACCCATAAACTACCTATGTACCCCTAAACCGAGGTCCCCCCACATCGCCGCCACTCTAATAATTTTTTTTAACCCCTAATCTGCCGACCGCACACCTCCGCAACCTACATTATCCCTGTGTACCCCTAATCTGCTGCCCCTAACATCGCTGACCCCTATATTATATTTATTAACCCCTAATCTGCCCCCCAAACGTCGCCGCCACCTACCTACAATTATTAACCCCTAATCTGCCGACCGGACCTCACCGCTACTATAATAAAGTTATTAACCCCTAATCTGCCTCACTCCCGCCTCAAAAACCCTATAATAAATAGTATTAACCCCTAATCTGCCCTCCCTAACATCGCCGACACCTAACTTCAATTATTAACCCCTAATCTGCCGACCGGACCTCGCCGCTACTCTAATAAATGGATTAACCCCTAAAGCTAAGTCTAACCCTAACACTAACACCCCCCTAAGTTAAATATAATTTTTATCTAACAAAATAAATTAACTCTTATTAAATAAATTATTCCTATTTAAAGCTAAATACTTACCTGTAAAATAAACCCTAATATAGCTACAATATAACGAATAATTATATTGTAGCTATTTTAGGATTTATATTTATTTTACAGGCAACTTTGTATTTATTTTAACTAGGTACAATAGCTATTAAATAGTTAATAACTATTTAATAGCTACCTAGTTAAAATAATTACAAAATTACCTGTAAAATAAATCCTAACCTAAGTTACAATTAAACCTAACACTATACTATCAATAAATTAATTAAATAAAATACCTACAAATAAATACAATTAAATAAACTAACTAAAGTACAAAAAATAAAAAAAGAACTAAGTTACAAAAAATAAAAAAATAATTTACAAACATTATAAAAATATTACAACAATTTTAAGCTAATTACACCTACTCTAAGCCCCCTAATAAAATAACAAAGCCCCCCAAAATAAAAAATGCCCTACCCTATTCTAAATTAAACATTGAAAAGCTCTTTTACCTTACCAGCCCTTAAAAGGGCCTTTTGCGGGGCATGCCCCAAAGAAAACAGCTCTTTTGCCTGGAAAAAAAAAACATACAATACCCCCCCCCCAACATTACAACCCACCACCCACATACCCCTAATCTAACCCAAACCCCCCTTAAATAAACCTAACACTAAGCCCCTGAAGATCTTCCTACCTTGTCTTCACCACGCCGGGTATCACCGATCCGTCCAGAAGATGGTCCAAAGTCTTCATCCAAGCCCAAGCGGGGGCTGAAGATATCCATCATCGGGCTGAAGAGGTCCATCATCCGGCTGAAGTCTTCATCCAAGCCCAAGCTGGGGCTGAAGATATCCATTATCAGGCTGAAGAGGTCCATCATCCGACTGAAGTCTTGATCCAAGCGGGGGCTGAAGATATCCATCATCCGGCTGAAGTCTTCTATCAAGCGGCATCTTCAATCTTCTTTCTTCCGGATCCATCTTCATCCCGCCGACGCGGAACATCCATCCTGGCCGACGACTTCCCGACGAATGACGGTTCCTTTAAGGGACGTCATCCAAGATGGCGTCCCTCGAATTCCGATTGGCTGATAGGATTCTATCAGCCAATCGGAATTAAGGTAGGAAAATTCTGATTGGCTGATTGAATCAGCCAATCAGATTCAAGTTCAATCCAATTGGCTGATCCAATCAGCCAATTAGATTGAGCTCGCATTCTATTGGCTGTTCCGATCAGCTGTTATATTGAATATATAAATGTTTTATTTCTAACAAGTAAATAGTTGAAATGTTGCTCCTTTGATAATTCTGTCTAAAAGTTGGAACTTAAACTTAAGGCAGAGTATCTGTGAGCAATTACTGTAATGTGGTGAGAGTCTGGGTTGTATCTTTAATGAAAAATAAACCTTTTAAAGTAACAAGATAAGAGAAAACAGAAAACACTAGTTGAGTGAATTCAAACGATGCAATTCTGAATAATGCAAAAATAGAATGTATTAGTGTATATAACAGGATAAGTAGTAAATAAGTATAGTCCGTTTTCACACACTCACTCAGATAAGTAATTCAGCTTGTTATAGTCTAGGGTAGAAATGTCAGAGAGATACTTGCAGTTCACAAATATACACTTAGCCAGCATAAGGTTTGTAGGAAAGATTATACCTTCGGTTTGGTAAAGTAAAAAGTACAGACCATGAACTGAAGATCAGAGCGGCAGAGCGTTGTGGCGTCTCAGTGGTAGCTCCGACTGAGCGAGTGTGACTCACTTCCGGTATTGGCGAGCAGGCAGCTGGAACGCTGCAAGGGAGATTAGTGACAGCGTGCAAATACCTATTGATAGCAAAAAGAGAAGGTAATGCAGGTTGACAGATGAATCTGGATAGCGATATAATGGTAATTCCAGGAGGTTTCCCAAGGTGACAGGTGAACCTGTGAAATAAGCATAAAGTAGCCAGGAGAGCAAAAAAGGATGATACTCCTTAGAGGTAACATCAATTATCAGGCAGTGAATAGAAGGCGTGAAGGTGATTAACTAGGGAGAGAGGAAGGTGGGAGGGATATGCCTTAAAGGTATATCACATCTCCCCCCCCTCAAGGGACCACTCCAGAAGATCCTAGACGAGGTTTGAATGGATACTTGAGGTGAAACCGGCGTACCAATACAGGTGCATGGACCTCCGAATGGGAATGCCACGAATTCTCCTCCGGACCGTAGCCTCTCAACTTGACCAAATACTCCAACCGTCGGTGTCTCAACCGGGAATCAAGAATCTTCTCCACTTCAAATTCCTCCTGACCATCAATCAGGATTGGGGCTGGAGGAACTAGATGACGTCTTGAAGGGTCTGATTTGTATGGCTTTAATAAAGAAATATGAAAAGAATTATGTATCCTAAAATCTTTCGGCAGGGTTATACGGACTGCATTCTCGTTTATGAGTTTTTCAATAGGGAATGGACCTAAAAATTGGTTAGCGAGTTTCTTGCTCGGTAATTGAAGTTTGAGATGTTTGGTGGATAGAAGGACAAGATCACCAATCTTATATTTTGGGGTTTCTCTGTGTTTTTTATCGTAATATTTCTTCTGTCTTTCCTTTGCATCTTGAAGATGGGTCTTCAAAACGTCCAACCGTTGTTGTAGAGATGACGTGTAATCGGTAGCACTTGGGGAGTTAACAGTTACCTTTGATAAAGTAATAGAGATTGGGTGATAACCATAAGTTGCGTAGAATGGAGTCATTTTAGTGGAAGATGACATTGAATTATTATAGGAGAATTCTGCTAAGGGTAAGTATGCGACCCAATCATCCTGTAAATGGGTTATATAACATCTGAGATATTGTTCAAGGGTTTGGTTTAATCTCTCAGTTAGTCCATTTGTTTGAGGATGGAAAGCAGTTGAAAACCTGACATCAATCTGTAGGATTTTACATAAAGACCTCCAGAAAGCTGAGGTGAACTGAGTTCCCCTATCAGATATTATGACTTTGGGTAAGCCATGTAAGCGTACGATAGAAGCTATAAAAGCTCTAGCTGTCGTACTTGCAGTTGAAAGTGACTTCAATGGAACAAAATGAGCAAGTTTGGTTAAATGATCTACAACAACGAATATTGTGTTGTATGTTTGTGAAAGTGGTAAGTCAACAATGAAATCCATCGAGATTGTTGACCAGGGTTTATCAGGTATTGGTATGGATGTTAATAACCCAATCGGCTTTTTATGGTCTAGTTTATTCCTTGCGCAAATATCGCAATAGGAAACATAATTGGTAATATATTGTTCCATCTGTGGCCACCAGAAAAATCTTCTTGTGAGTTCAATAGTTTTTTGTATGCCTGTATGTCCTGATAGAACATTGTCATGTGTATAGGTTAGAACTGTTTTGCGTAAGGAATCTGGTACAAAGAGTTTGTTTTTGTGATAATATAGATCTGTGGATGTATCTTTGGTACATGAGTTGGGTATATTTGGATCCTTTATGAGTGCAGTTAGTACTTCATTTTCGAATGTGGTGATACATCCTATTATCTTTTGTTGTGGGATAATTGGGGAAGCTAAAATCTTATCATTTTGGTTATCATGTTGTCTGGATAAAGCATCAGCTTTCATGTTAAGAACCCCTGGTTTATATGTTAGTTTGAAATTGAAATGATCTAGAAAAAGAGACCAACGAACTTGGCGGGCAGAGAGAGTCTTATTTTTCTTTAAGTACTCTAAATTTTTATGATCAGTATAAATCGTAAATGGTACTTCAGTGCCCTCTAACAAGTGTCTCCAATGTTCCAAAGAGTTCTTAATGGCTAACAACTCTTTATCCCCAATACTATAATTTTTTTCAGCTGGTAAGTATGTTCTTGAGTAATAGGCGATAGGATGTAAAAGAGTGGATGTTTTATCGTGTTGTGATAAGACTGCGCCAATACCAGAATTGGAGGCATCTACCTCTAAAACAAAAGGTTGCTGATAATCTGGTAGAGTTAGAACAGGAGCAGTTGAAAAAGATTTCTTTAAGGTGTGAAAAGCCTTTTGGGTCTCCTCTGTCCAAAGATATCTTATCTTACTACTGGTTAGTGAAGTAAGAGGTTTCACTATAACAGAAAAGTTATGAATGAATTTTCTGTAAAAATTCGCGAAACCTAAGAATCTTTGTAAGGCTTTTACGGTAGTGGGGGTGGGCCAATCCAAAATAGCTTTAATTTTATCTGAATCCATGCTAATAGTATTAGGTGTTATGATGTAACCTAAGAATTTTATTTGATTTACGTGAAAAATACACTTTTCTTGTTTTGCATATAGTTTGTGTTCTTTTAGTCTTGTGAGAACCCATCTAACATGTTTTTCGTGATCTGATAAAGTACTTGAGTAGACCAAGATGTCATCTAAATATATGATGACACATACGTCAATCAAATCATGAAATATTTCATTTATGAAATGTTGAAAGGTTGCCGGGGCATTGCATAAACCGAACGGCATGACGTTGTATTGGTAAAGACCGTATCTGGTGCGGAAAGCAGTTTTCCACTCATCTCCTTCTTTTATGCGAATTAAGTTATATGCACCCTTCAGATCAAGTTTGGTAAATATTGTGGCATCAGTAAGCCTTTCTAATAACTCAGGAATCAAAGGTAAAGGATAGCGATTCTTTACTGTGATATTGTTTAGAGCCCTATAGTCTATGATTGGTCTTTGAGTGCCATCTTTGTTTTTAACGAAAAACATGCCTGCAGCTGCCGGTGATGTTGAATGTGTGATAAACCCCTTTTTTAGATTTTCATCTAAATATAAACGTAAATCCTTGAGCTCTTTTTGAGACATGGGATAAATTCTACCATGAGGTATTTGAGAGCCAGGGATTAATTCAATGGGGCAATCAAAAATTCTATGCAGAGGAAGAATCTCTGCCTCTTTTAGATTAAAGACATCCGCCAAATCCTGATAAACCTCTGGAATACTCTGTATATTTGCTATGTGTGTTTGTGGAAAACATGTTTTTAAGCAATAATCTGATTGGAATTTTATTTGATGGAGTGACCAATCTATTTGAGGGTTATGGGTTTTTAACCATTTATAACCTAATACTATGGTATGCATAGCAATTGGGAGGATATCAAATGATAAATATTCAGTGTGTCCATTTGTGGTTGTGATCAATAAAGGTATAGTATGGTGTGTTATAGGACCATGTTGTATAGAGGAACCATCAATTAATTTAACAAACACAGGGATTTGCTTGCACACCGTGGGTATTTTATTAACTAATACATAATCAGTGTTGATATATATCCCTGAAGCCCCAGAGTCAATAAATGCTTTATTCTGAAGATTGTTTTGGTCCCACTGTAGAGAGAGAGAGAGATAGTTAGTTGATTTGTAAGATCAGTTTTAATATGTTCTAAGGTAACATTCTTACCCCTCTTTTGTATGTCCAGTAAAGGGCAATCTGAGACAGCATGGTCTTTCTTTGCACAGTACATGCAAAGGTTAGAAAGTCTCCTTCTAGTCTTTTCCTCAAGGGTCAAGTGACCCCTTATTGCACCTATTTCCATAGGTGTTGTTTTATCATGATGAGAGGTATTTGGGTAATTTTGTCTAGGAGAGGTCTCAAATCCTCCTTTTTCAGCCTTACGTTCTCTAATTCGTCTGTCAAGAGTAGTACTAAGTTTAATCAAAGCAGAGAGAGTTTCTGGCATGTCAAGGCGAGATAGCTCGTCCTTTAGGACTTCTGATAAACCCAATCTGAATTGATTTCGGAGACTGACCTCATTCCACTGAGAGTCAGTCGCCCATAGCTGAAAATCCGTGGTGTACTCCTCCACAGTACGCTTTCCCTGCTTAAGGGAGCGAAGCTTAGTCTCTGCTATTAGCTGTGTGTGAGCATCCTCATATAACTCAGACATAGCAGCAAAGAATTCCTGCAAGGAATCAAGGATAGAATTGTTTGATTCAAAAAATCTATTTGCCCATGTGCGGGGCTCCCCTGTGAGGTAGGAGATGGTAGTGCACACTTTCAATCTTTCAGTGTGATATGTGCGAGGTTTTAGAGTAAATAATAGAAGACAGGAATTTTTGAAATCCCTGAAAGCAGTTCTCTTGCCTGAAAAAGGAGTTGGGGGTTGTACTTGTGGTTCTGGGATTTCAGGGGTTTTAGGTGTTAAACAGTCTTTTACTAAAGCTTTTAACGTTGTGGTTTCTGCCTGTACTTCGGTTAGGCCACGAGCCAGATAATCCAATTTTTGATGGATATTGTTAAATGCCTTTTGAATCTCTGTGGGATCCATAATATGGCAATTTTGTTTTTTAGGGCCTGATAATACTGTTATATTGAATATATAAATGTTTTATTTCTAACAAGTAAATAGTTGAAATGTTGCTCCTTTGATAATTCTGTCTAAAAGTTGGAACTTAAACTTAAGGCAGAGTATCTGTGAGCAATTACTGTAATGTGGTGAGAGTCTGGGTTGTATCTTTAATGAAAAATAAACCTTTTAAAGTAACAAGATAAGAGAAAACAGAAAACACTAGTTGAGTGAATTCAAACGATGCAATTCTGAATAATGCAAAAATAGAATGTATTAGTGTATATAACAGGATAAGTAGTAAATAAGTATAGTCCGTTTTCACACACTCACTCAGATAAGTAATTCAGCTTGTTATAGTCTAGGGTAGAAATGTCAGAGAGATACTTGCAGTTCACAAATATACACTTAGCCAGCATAAGGTTTGTAGGAAAGATTATACCTTCGGTTTGGTAAAGTAAAAAGTACAGACCGTGAACTGAAGATCAGAGCGGCAGAGCGTTGTGGCGTCTCAGCGGTAGCTCCGACTGAGCGAGTGTGACTCACTTCCGGTATCGGCGAGCAGGCAGCTGGAACGCTGCAAGGGAGATTAGTGACAGCGTGCAAATACCTATTGATAGCAAAAAGAGAAGGTAATGCAGGTTGACAGATGAATCTGGATAGCGATATAATGGTAATTCCAGGAGGTTTCCCAAGGTGACAGGTGAACCTGTGAAATAAGCATAAAGTAGCCAGGAGAGCAAAAAAGGATGATACTCCTTAGAGTATTATTATCAGGCAGTGAATAGAAGGCGTGAAGGTGATTAAATAGGGAGAGAGGAAGGTGGGAGGGATATGCCTTAAAGATATATCACATCAGCCAATAGAATGCGAGCTCAATCTGATTGGCTGATTGGATCAGCCAATCGGATTGAACTTGAATCTGATTGGCTGATTCAATCAGCCAATCAGAATTTTCCTACCTTAATTCCGATTGGCTGATAGAATCCTATCAGCCAATCGGAATTCGAGGGACGCCATCTTGGATGACGTCACTTAAAGGAACCGTCATTCATCGGGAAGTCGTCGTCCAGGATGGATGTTCCGCGTCGGCGGGATGAAGATGGATCTGGAAGAAAGAAGATTGAAGATGCCGCTTGATAGAAGACTTCAGCCGGATGATTGATATCTTCAGCCCCCGCTTGGATCAAGACTTCAGCCGGATGATGGACCTCTTCAGCCCGATGATGGATATCTTCAGCCCCCGCTGGGGCTTGGATGAAGACTTCAGCCGGATGATGGACCTCTTCAGCCTGATGATGGATATCTTCAGCCCCCGCTTGGGCTTGGATGAAGACTTCAGCCGGATGATGGACCTCTTCAGCCCGATGATGGATATCTTCAGCCCCCGCTTGGGCTTGGATGAAGACTTCGGACCATCTTCTGGACAGATCGGTGATACCCGGCGTGGTGAAGACAAGGTAGGGAGATCTTCAGGGGCTTAGTGTTAGGTTTATTTAAGGGGGGTTTGGGTTAGATTAGGGGTATGTGGGTGGTGGGTTGTAATGTTGGGGGGGGGGTATTGTATGTTTTTTTTTACAGGCAAAAGAGCTGTTTTCATTGGGACATGCCCCGCAAAAGGCCCTTTTAAGGGCTGGTAAGGTAAAAGAGCTTTTCAATTTTTATTTTAGAATAGGGTAGGGCATTTTTTATTTTGGGGGGCTTTGTTATTTTATTAGGGGGCTTAGAGTAGGTATAATTAGCTTAAAATTGTTGTAATATTTTTATAATGTTTGTAAAATATATTTTTTTTTTGTAACAGTTCTTTTTTTATTTTTTGTACTTTAGTTAGTTTATTTAATTGTATTTATTTGTAGGTATTTTATTTAATTAATTTATTGATAGTGTAGTGTTAGATTTAATTGTAACTTAGGTTAGGATTTATTTTACATGTAATTTTGTAATTATTTTAACTAGGTAGCTATTAAATAGTTATTAACTATTTAATAGCGATTGTACCTAGTTAAAATAAATACAAAGTTGCCTGTAAAATAAATATAAATCCTAAAATAGCTACAATATAATTATTATTTATATTGTAGCTATATTAGGGTTTATTGTACAGGTAAGTATTTAGCTTTAAATAGGAATAATTTATTTAATAAGAGTTAATTTATTTCGTTAGATAAAAATTATATTTAATTTAGTGTTAGTGTTAGGGTTAGACTTAGCTTCAGGGGTTAATACAGTTATTAGAGTAGCGGCGAGGTCCGGTCGGCAGATTAGGGGTTAATAATTGAAGTTAGGTGTCGGCAATGTTAGGGAGGGCAGATTAGGGGTTAATACTATTTATTATAGGGTTTTTGAGGCGGGAGTGAGGCGGATTAGGGGTTAATAACTTTATTATAGTAGCGGTGAGGTCCGGTCGGCAGATTAGGGGTTAATAATTGTAGGTAGGTGGCGGCGACGTTGGAGGCGGCAGATTAGGGGTTAATAAATATAATATAGGTGTCGGCGGTGTTAGGGGCAGCAGATTAGGGGTACATAGGGATAACGTAGGTTGCGGCGGTGTACGGAGCGGCAGATTAGGGGTTAAAAATAATATGCAGGGGTCAGCGATAGCGGGGGCGGCAGATTAGGGGTTAATAAGTGTAAGGTTAGGGGTGTTTAGAATCGGGGTACATGTTAGGGTGTTAGGTGCAGACTTAGAAAGTGTTTCCCCATAGGAAACAATGGGGCTGCTTTAGGAGCTGAACGCTGCTTTTTTGCAGGTGTTAGGTTTTTTTTCAGCTCAAACTGCCTCATTGTTTCCTATGGGGGAATCGTGCACGAGCACGTTTTTGAAGCTGGCCGCGTCCGTAAGCACCGCTGGTATTGAGAGTTGCAGTGGCGGTAAATATGCCTGTACGCTCCCTTTTTGGAGCCTAACGCAGCCATTCTGTGAACTCTAAATACCAGCGGTATTTAAAAGGTGCGGGGAAAAAAAAGCATGCGTAGCTAACGCACCCCTTCTAACGCAAAACTCTAAATCTAGCCGCTACTTTCTAGTGCATGTGTCTGCTAGTGCACGTATCTGATAGTGCACCTGTTAGTGCACGTTTCTGATAGTGCACGTGTATCCTCTGAAGCCAGCTCAGCTCTGGTAACAATATTTAGAATATCATTCAAAAAAAATTTTGTGTTCTTTACCACATCTTCTAATCGGTAGTTTAAGGTAACGACTACCGCTGTAAATAATAATTATAATGTTAGCAAGAATAAGAATATTATTAAAAAAAGCAGTGGTAGTGGATGTTTTTAAATAGACTTAAGGAAGAGGTGGTATTTGTACCTAAGTAGTTATGTTGTTTTTTTACCACCTTATCTGATAGGCAGATCAAGGTAATGACTATGGAGCATAATTATCAAGCTCAGTATGGAGCTTGATGCCCCTTGAATACGATTGGGTTGATTGACAGCCCCTGCTTCCGGCCGCGAATCTGGAGGGGGCGGCATTGCACCAGCAGTTCACAAGAACTGCTGGTGCAATGATAAATGCTGAGAGCGTATGCTGTCGGCATTTATCGATGTGCAGCGGACATGATACGCTACACTGGCACATTGATAAATATGCCCGTACTGCTGTAAATAATAATCACCTAGATTACGAGTTTTGCTTTCTAAGTCAAATAGCAGCGTTGTGGCCCATAAGGCATCTTTTTCCCTAACGCAGCCATTACAAATCTTGTTGGTATAAGTGTAACGCAAGTCTTTTACCCTGTACCGCAACGTCAGTACCGCACTCTTATAAATGACGTTTTTTATTGGGATAACTAGTATTACGAGTTTTGCGGTGAGGCTAAAAAGCGAGAGTTACAGCCTAAAATGACAAGATCTGTACCGCTATCTAAAGTCAGTAGTTATGAGTGTTACGCTACAAAGCTGTAGCATAAAACACATAACTAAAGCAAACTCTTAAAAAAAGCCTAACACTAAGCCCCTGACGATTCACTTACAGTTTTTGAAGTCACGCTTGAACGATCTTCATCCCGGCGGCGACGTCCTGATGTAAGCGGTGAAAAGTCTTCATCCAGGCGACCTCTTCAATCTTCATCCAGGCAGCATCTTCTATCTTGATCCCGGAGAAGCGGAGCGGGTCCATCCTAAAGACATCCGGCGCGGAACATCCTCTTCATACAGTCGCCACCGTACACTGGATCTTCAATGCAAGGGACGCGATTCAAGATGGTGTCCCTTGCATTCCTATTGGCTAAAAAATTTGAATCAGCCAATGGGAATTAGGGCTGCTAAAATCCTATTGGCTATTCAAATCAGCCAATAGGATTTAAGCAGCACTCATTCTATTGGCTAATTCGAATTAACCAATAGAATGAGAGCTGCTTAAATCCTATTGGCTGATTTGAATAGCCAATAGGATTTTAGCAGCCCTAATTCCTATTGGCTTATTCAAATTTTTCAGCCAATAGGAATGCAAGGGACACCATCTTGAATCGCGTCCCTTGCATTAAAGATCCAGTGTACGGCGGCGACCGTATGAAGAGGATGCTCCACGCCGGATGTCTTCAGGATGGACCCACTCCGCGCCTCCGGTATCAAGATAGAAGATGCAGCTTGGATGAAGATTGAAGAGGCCGCCTAAATGAAGACTTCTCGCCGCTTAGATCAGGACGTCGCCGCCGGGATGAAGATTGAAGAGGTCGCCTGGATGAAGATCATTCAAGCGGGACTTCAAAAACTGTAAGTGGATCGTCAGGAGCTTAGTGTTAGGTTTTTAAGCGTTTATTGGTTGGTTTTATTTTTTAGTTTAGGGTCTGGGCAGTAAAAGAGCTAAATGCCCTTTTAAGGGGAATGCCCATACAAATGCCTTTTTTCAGGACAATGGGTATCTTAGGTTTTTGAGATAGTTTTTTTTTGTGGGTTTGGGGGGGGGGTAGGGGTTTGTAATGTTAGTGGGTCTTTGTAATTTTTTTCACTAAAAGAGCGGATATCTTTAGGGCAATGCCCTACAAAAGGCCATTTTAAGGGTCATTGGTATTTTATTCTAGATTAGGTTTTTTTATTTTGGGGTGTTTTTTTTCTGGGTATTAGAATAAGAATATTTTTTTTATTTTGTGTAATGTATATTTTTTGGTTTTTTTTTAGCAAAAGAGCTGTTTAACTTAGGGCAATGCCCTACAAAAGACCCTTTTAAGGGGCCCCCAAAAGGCCCTTGGTAGTTTGCGTGGTGGCGGTTTGTATAGTGTTAGTGGTGTTTGTATTTTCTTTGAAGTAAAAGAGCTGTTTATCTCAGGGCAATGCCCTACAAAAGGCCCTTTTAAGGGCCCCCCAAAAGACCCTTGGTAGTTTATTCTAGATTAGGCCTTTTTATTTTGGGGCGTTTTTTTTTTTTTTTTTTAAAGGGTATTAGAATAGGAATAATCTTTATTTTTTGGATAATTTTTTTGTTGTTGTGATTTTAGTGTTTTTTATTTTTTGTAATGTTAGGTTTTAATGTAAAGTAGCTTAGGTTTTATTTCATAGGTAAGTTTGTATTTATTTTAACTAGGTAGCTAGTAAATAGTTAATAACTATTTACTAACTAGTCTACCTAGTTAAAAAGAAATTTTATGCTTACCTGATAAATTTGTTTCTTTTTAGACACGATGAGTCCACGGATCATCTTCATTACTTATGGGATATTCACCTCCTGGTCAGCAGGAGGAGGCAAAGAGCACCACAGCAGAGCTGTTAAATAGCTCCTCCCTTCCCTCCCACTCCAGTCATTTGACCAAAGTTAGGAAGAGAAAGGAAAAGCCAAGGTGCAAAGGTGTCTGAAGTTTATAATAATTAATAACCTGTCTAAAAGAACAGGACGGAGTCCGTGGACTCATTGTGTCTAAAAAGAAACAAATTTATCAGGTAAGCATACATTTTCTTATCTTTTTAAAGACACGATGAGTCCACAGATCATCTTCATTACTTATGGGATACAATACCCAAGTTAGAGTACACAGATGATAAGGGAGGGACAAGACAGGGAACCTAAACGGAAGGCACCACTGCTTGAAGAACCTTTCTCCCAAAAGCGGCCTCAGCCGAGGCAAAAGTATCAAATTTATAGAATTTTGAAAAAGTGTGAAGAGGACCAAGTTGTAACCTTGCAAATCTGTTCCACAGAAGCTTGATTTTTGAATGTCCATGAGGAAGCAACAGCCCTCGTGGAATGAGCCGTAACCCTCTCAAGAGGCTGCTGTCCAGCAGTCTCATATGCAAAATGGATGATACTCTTCAGCCAAAAAGAAAGAGAGGTAGCCGTAGCTTTCTGACCCTTACGTTTTCCAGAGAAAATTTCAAAGAAGAGGACTGACGAAAGTCCTTAGTCGCTTGTAAGTAAAATTTTAAAGCATGGACCACGTCCAAATTGTGCAGAAGACGTTCTTTCTGAGGATTAGGACACAAGGAAGGAATAACAATCTCCTGATTAATGTTCCTATCTGAAACAACCTTAGGAAGAAAACCTAGTTTAGTACGTAAAACTACCTTATCTGAATGGAAAATAAGGTAAGGCGAAGTGTATTGCAACGCCGAGAGCTCAGACACTCTACGAGCTGAAGAAATAGCAACAAGAAACAAAACTTTCCAAGATAACAACTTAATATCTAAGGAATGCATAGGCTCAAACGGAGCCCCTTGAAGAACTTTGAGAACTAAATTCAGACTCCATGGAGGAGTAACTGGTTTGAACACAGGCCTGATCCTAACTAAGGCCTGACAAAATGATTGTACATCTGGGACATCTGCCAGACGTTTGTGTAAAAAAATAGATAAAGCAGAGATTTGACCCTTTAGGGAACTTGTCGATAAACCCTTCTCCAAACCTTCTTGGAGAAAAGACAAAATTCTGGGAATCCTAACTCTACTCCATTAGTAGATCTTGGATTCACACCAATAGAGATATTACGCCATATCTTATGGTAAATATTTCTATTTACAGGCTTACGAGCATGAATCATGGTCTCTATGACCGAATCAGAAAAACCCTGATTGGATAAAATTAAGCGTTCAATCTCCAAGCAGTCAGCTTCATAGAAACTAGATTTGGGTAAAGGAAGGGCCCTTGAATTAGAAGGTCCTTCCTCAACGAAAGTCTCCAAGGTGGCAGAGATGACATGTCCACTAGATCTGCATACCAAATCCTGCAAGGCCAAGCAGGTGCAATAAGGATCACCGATGCCCTCTCCTGCTTGATTCGAGCAATGACCCGAGGAAGAAGCGCAAACGGAGGAAACAGGTATGCAAGGCTCAAAAACCAAGGAACCGCCAGAGCATCTATCAGTTCCGCCTGGGGATTCCTGGACCTCGACCCGTATCTCGGAAGCTTGGCATTCTGACGAGATGCCATGAGATCTAACTCCGGCCGACCCCATTTGAGAATCAGGTTGGAGAACACTTCCGGATGGAGTTCCCACTCTCCCGGATGAAAAGTCTGCCTGCTCAGAAAGTCCGCCTCCTAGTTATCCACCCCTGGGATGTGGATCGATGACAGATAGCAAGAATGGGCCTCTGCCCACCGGATTATCTTGGCTACCTCGGTCATCCCTAAGGAACTCCTCGTTCCTCCCTGATGATTGATGTAAGCCACCGATGTTATGTTGTCCGACTGGAATCTGATAAACTGGGCCGAAGCCAACTGAGACCAGGCCAGAACAGCATTGAAGATCGCTCTGAGTTCTAGGATGTTTATAGGAAGAACAGACTCCTCCTAAGTCCGCACTCCCTGAGCCTTTAGGGAACCCCAGACAGCTCCCCACCCCAGAAGGCTGGCGTCTGTTGTCACAATCACCCAGGACGGTCTGCGAAAGCAGGTTCCCTGGGACAGATTATCCAGAGACAACCACCATTGAAGTGAGTCCCTCGTCTCCAGTTCCAGGGTTATTCGAGGAGACAAGTCTGCATAATCTCCATTCCACTGTCTGAGCATGTTTAACTGCAGAGGTCTGAGGTGGAACTGAGCAAACGGGATGATGTCCATTGCCGCAACCATCAGTCTGATTACTTCCATGCACTGAGCCACTGACGGCCGAGGAGTGGACTGAAGGGCTCGACAGGTATCTAGAATCTTTGATTTCCTGACTTCTGTCAGAAAAATCCTCATAGATATAGAATCGATTTGAGTTCCCAAGAAAGTCACCCTTGTCTTCGGGATTAAGGAACTCTTTTCCAGATTTACCTTCCACCCGTGAGTTCTCAGGAAGGATAGCACAACGTCGGTATGAGATCTTGCTTGTTGACAAGATGGCGCCTGGATTAGAATATTATCCAGATAAGGCACCACCGCAATGCCCCGCGGTCTTAAAACCGCCATTAGAGACCCCAGAACTTTTGTGAAAATTCTGGGTGCTGTGGCCAGACCGAAAGGAAGAGCCACGAACTGAAAGTGTTTGTCCAGAAAAGCGAACCTCAGGAACCTGTGATGATCTCTGTGGATAGGAACATGTAGATATGCATCTTTTAAATCCACTGTTGTCATAAATTGACCCTCCTGGATCAATGGAAGAATGGTACGAATAGTTTCCATTTTGAATGACGGAACTCTGAGAAACTTGTTTAGACTCTTGAGGTCTAAGATAGGTCTGAAGGTTCCCTCCTTTTTGGGAACCACAAACAGATTTGAATAAAAATCCTGCCCCTGTTCCTTTACTGGAACGGGAACAATCACTCCCAGGGAGGAGAGGTCTCTTACACAATGTAAGAACGCCTCTTTTTTAATCTGGTTTGCAGATAATCTTGAAAGAAGAAGTCTTCCTCTGGGAGGAAATTTTTTGAACTCCAGTTTGTATCCCTGAGATACTATTTCTACTGCCCAGGGATCCTGAACGTCCCGAACCCAAATCTGAACGAAAAAGGAAAGTCTGCCCCCTACCAGATCCGGTCCCGGATCGGGGGCATGCCCTTCATGATGTTTTGGATTCAACAGCAGGCTTCTTGGATTGTTTACCCTTGTTCCAAGACTGGTTGGGTCTCCAAGTAGGCTTAGAATGTTCTGGTTTCAAGGAGGAAGAGAGAGAATTTCCCTTGAAATTTCGAAAGGAACGAAAATTACTCTGTTGTCCTTTCTGTTTGCTTCTCTTATCCTGAGGAAGGAGATGACCCTTACCTCCCGTGATATCAGAGATAATTTCTGTCAGGCCAGGTCCAAACAAGGTCTTCCCCTTGTAAGGAATCGCTAGAAGCTTAGACTTAGATGACACGTCCACAGACCAAGGTTTTAACCATAAGGCTCTGCGGGCTAGGATAGAGAACCAACGAACTCTTAGCTGCAAATTTAGTAATTTGCAGAGAAGCGTCCGTAATAAAAACATTAGCTAACTTCAGAGCTTTAATCCTATCTTGGATCTCCTCTAAGGAAGTCTCAGTCCTGAGAGACTCAGACAAAGCATCAAACCAATATGCTGCCGCACTAGTAACAATAGCAATGCATGCAGCTGGCTGCAATAGCAGACCCTGGTGAACATAAATCTTTTAAAAAAGATGTAAGCAAACAGAAGAGTGGCGCTTACCGACACCTGGGATCCGTTCTATTCAGGTAGTGTTGTCTTCAGCGTAGGCACTCGTCTTCTCCATTCGACCGTGTATCCTGGAGCCCAGATCGACGCGCCTCCGTTTCCGGCGCACTCTGCAAACAGTGGGATCCAAGTGCAGGTCACAATCAATAGCATACACTCAAATGATGATTATCCAAGGAAAAGCAGAAGGATTCCAGCCAAAAAAGTATAAAAGGAAGTCTTTATTGGGGTACGTGATAAAAACAAATTCAGAGCCAAAGCTCCATTAACAAGAGGTCAGGGTCACAGCTTGACAGACTGCAGACATGTTTCTCGTGGTTCTCCACGCTTGATCACTGCTGTCAGCATTGTTTGAGTGTATGCTATTGATTGTGACCTGCATCCTGTGCAGCCCGGAAATGTACACTTGGATCCCTCTTTTTAAAAAGACCCTCCAACTTTTTGTCCATGGGATCCTTAAAAGCACAACTATCATCAATGGGAATAGTAGTTCGCTTGGTTAAGGTTGAAATAGCCCCTTCCACCTTAGGAACCGTCTGTCAAGTCTCCCTGACAGAGTCAGCTATAGGAAACATTTTCTTGAAAATAGGAGAGGGGGAGAAGGGAATACCAGGTCTCTCCCATTCCTTGGAAACAATCTCCGAAGCTCGCTTTGGCACTGGAAAAACGTCAGAGTAAGAGGGAACTTCAAAATATCTGTCCAATTTACTCCTTCGCAGGAGCAACCACTACAGTAGAATCACAGTCGTCTAAAGTAACCAAAACCTCCCTGAGTAACAGGTGGAGGTGTTCTAGTTTAAACCTGAAAGATACAACCTCTGAATCAGTCAAAGGCAATGAACTTTCTGAGTCTGAAATGTTGCCTGCTGATAGAACCTCAATACCCTCCATCTCAGTTCCCTGGGAGGGTACATCCGAGATTGCCACCATTGCATCAGAAACCTCACTGACAACATGGTTGTCTTTCCTCTTACGTTTGCCTTGTAGCATAGGAAAAGCAGACAACGCATCAGAAATTGTGGAAGACATAAGCGCAGCTATGTCTTTTAAGGTAACTCCAGCAGGCACTAGAGCAGAAGTACAGGGCACTGCTTGTGCGGGCATTAAAGTTTGGGGCGCTTGGGGAGAAAGCTGCGGCATACTCTGAATCTCATCATTAGACTCCTGAGAAGCATCCGCCTTTGAAAAATTTTGCAAATGGTTCCACACTTGCATCCAAACACATGGAGCAAGTAACATTTTGCACGGCTCCTATGTCCATACTGAAGCACAATAAGAAAACAATGTAGTACTTTTTTTTTTTTTAAGTAAAACGTTACTGTCTCTTTAAAATGTAAAAAGGTAACTTTTTTACTACATGAGAAATATGTGCTCAAAAAAGGTCAAAAGATAATCAAATTACTCTATATCTCCAACAATTTGATGACAGAGAAACGTTACTGTGTCTTTAAATTTTAAAAGATTACCCGATCGGCTTAAATATTTTACATAAACCGATAGGAAAATAACCACCATAAACGAAAAATGAGCTCAACTCCCAGCCCCAGTGCCTGTACTTATGGCTGCCCTGTCCAGTACCCTCCAAATAAGAGATATTGATGTCCCAACATAAGGAGCCCTTTGTCTGAGCCTATTGTGATATCCAGATAAAATTAAAGTGCCCACTTTCCTCTGAGTTTACTTTTCCCAGAATAAACAAAGTTAGCACTTACCTTAAATACTGTCCGACAGCAGGACAGTCCAGCAGGTTTAAGAGGTCCTCTCCCTCCCATAGCCCTGTGGAAAATGATAAAGCCTGAGTTAATTGTGCTTAGGCTATCAGGATAAGGGCAGCATAAATGTATTGGAGGCGCAGTGAGAATTATGTCCCACCAGTTCCCATTGCTCTAAAGCCACCACTGCTCTACTGAAGAGACTGATATGGACTACAGCTACACCCTAGAACAAAGCAGCACAATCTTGTACTACTTTAAAAATAATAAACTCTTGATTGAAGAATCTATTCTAACACCTCACGTTATCACTTCCTATCGCTAACGTAGGCAAAGAGAATGACTGGGGTGGGAGGGAAGGGAGGAGCTATTTAACAGCTCTGCTGTGGTGCTCTTTGCCTCCTCCTGCTGACCAGGAGGTGAATATCCCATAAGTAGTGAAGATGATCCATGGACTCATCATGTCTTTAAAAAGAAATAAATACTAACTTACCTGTGAAATAAAAATAAAACCTAAGCAAGCTACAATATAACTATTAATTATATTGTAGCTAGCTTAGGTTTTATTTCACAGTTAAGTATGTATTTAGTTTTAAATAGGTATTATTTAGTTAATAATAGTATCTTTAATTTAGATCTAATTTCATTATGTTAAAGTTAGGTGGTGTTAGGTTTACGTTAGGGTTAGGGGTTAATATAGTTTAATTTAGGTTGTTGCGATGTGGGGGGCTTGCGGTTTAGGGGTTAATAGGTTTATTTAGTTAATAATTGTAAGTTTAATTTAGATCTATTTTAATTATGTTAAAGTTAGGGGGTGTTAGGGTTACATTAGGGCTAGGGGTTAATAGTTTAATGTAGGTTGTTGCGATGTGGGGGGCTGGCGGTTTAGGGCTTAATAGTTTTATTTAGTGGTAGTGATGTGGGAGGCCAAATGTTTAGGGATTAATAACTTTATTTAAGTGGCGCCGATATCGGGAGCAGCGGAATAGGGGTTTATAACTAATATAGTTGCGGCGATGTTGGGGTGCGGCTGGTAAGGGGTTAATAACTTTAGTAAAAATTCTTTAAAAATTATGAATAATACAAATATCAATGATTTTTATTAAGTATAACTCACTGATTAGTGCTTTTTTAGTACAACAATAAAATATCCCTTTAACTTTCATATTGTCTTTAGGTTGTAGCAGAAGAGGGGCAAATTTAACATGTTGTTGTCCCTCGTAGCAGAGATTATATTGTAACATACTTATGAGTGTTTTTATTTAAATAAAAAGATAGAGTGATACTACCTGGTGCCTGATAAAAACTACTTTTTATATTTGGAGATATGATCCTGTCCACATAAAGACGTGTGGGAAAGTTGTTGTTGTTTATGTTCATTTTAGTATAAATTAAGTGGTCTTTGGCATAAAGACAGCTTTAAAAGGACAGTAAATGACCCTTAACAATTATGTAACATGCGGATAGCCAGAGTACATTTAGTGTAATTGTGCGATGGGGTTCTCTGTTTAATCACAGCACGCCCGATCAAGCTGTTCAACTAAATGTAGCCCTCTCCCGCGTTGGGTAAAGCAGCGAGCTTTAAACAGTGCAGGAGGGCGCTACATTTAGTTGAACGGCACAATTGGGCGAGTCGTGATTAAACAATAAACCCCATTGCGCCATTTAATTAAATGCCTTTGTCCTTACGCTATTATTACATAACTGTTAAAGGACGTTTACTGTCCCTTTAAAGTGAATGTCAATTTTGATGCTAAAGTGCCCGGTTTTTAAAAATTCGATTAAAAACAGGAGCACTTTAATTCATCAAAATTTACATTTCACTCCTGTTGTGAAAAAAAACTTACCTTTTAATCTTCACAGCAGCTCTAGCTTCCTCCGGTTGTTGCAAGCCATTTCTGATGTCAGAAATGATGGATAGGTCATCCTCCAATCACGGCTTCCCCCCCGGGGGAATCAGTGTCTGATTCAATGCCGTGATTGGAGGAAGCCAGATTACTCATTTAAGACCCAGGAAGAGGCTTTGTGACGGGTGGAGGAAGCTGGAGCTGCTGTGAAGATTAAAAGGTAAGTTTTTTTTCTCAACGGGAGTGAAATGTAAATTTTGATGAATTAAAGTGCCCCTGTTTTTAATAAAAAATTTAAAAAACGGGCACTTTAGCATCAAAATTTACATTTACTTTAAAGCTGTCTTTTCACCAAAGTCGCTAAATTCATACTAAAAAAAAAGAGAAAAAAACTCTCACACACGGTCATATCTCCAAATATAAAAAGTCGTTTTTATCAGGCCTGTGATGTGTTTTTAAATAAAACTACAGCACTAAAGAGAAAGGTAATACTTGTAAGGTAAGTAAACTTTTATATCTGGTACAGCTATCCTTATATTACATAACTGTGCACATAGTGAGAGCTATATAACATATACACATATGCTCATGGTAACATTATTTATATGCACGGTAGAGAAATGCAAATTTAGTTCTTACTCACAAGCTATTCAGGTATTAGACAAGAGACTTATTCTCTGAAGCTTATCCTATACAGCATATTGTTACTATTTATTATGTCCACTTCTCAATAAGGTAAAATTGTAGCGGCTAGATTTAGAGTTCTGCGGCCAAAGGGGTGCGTTAGCTACGCATGCTTTTTTTCTCCCGCACCTTTTAAATACCGCTGGTATTTAGAGTTCACAGAATGGCTGCGTTAGGCTCCAAAAAGGGAGCGTAGAGCATATTTACCGCCACTGCAACTCTAAATACCAGCGGTGCTTACGGACGCGGCCAGCTTCAAAAACGTGCTCGTGCACGATTCCCCCATAGAAAACAATGGGGCCGTTTGAGCTGGAAAAAAACCTAACACCTGCAAAAAAGCAGCGTTCAGCTCCTAACGCAGCCCCATTGTTTGCTATGGGGAAACACTTCCTACGTCTGCACCAAACACCCTAACATGTACCCCGAGTCTAAACACCCCTAACCTTACACTTATTAACCCCTAATCTGCCGCCCCCGCTATCGCTGACCCCTGCATATTATTATTAACCCCTAATCTTCCGCTCCGTACACCGCTGCAACCTATGTTATCCCTATGTACCCCTAATCTGCTGCCCCTAACACCGCCGACCCCTATATTATATTTATTAACCCCTAATATGCCCCCCTCAACGTCGCCGACACCTACCTACACTTATTAACCCCTAATCTGCCGACCGGACCGCACCGCTACTATAATAAAGTTATTAACCCCTCAATAACCCTATAATAAATAGTATTAACCCCTAATCTGCTCTCCCTAACATCGCCGACACCTAATTTCAAGTATTAACCCCTAATCTGCCGACCGTAGCTCACCGCTACTCTACTAAATTTTTTAACCCCTAAAGCGAAATCTAACCCTAACACCCCCCTAAGTTAAATATAATTTTTATCTAACGAAATAAATTAACTCTTATTAAATAAATTATTCCTATTTAAATCTAAATATTTACCTGTAAAATAAACCCTAATATAGCTACAATATAAATAATAATTATATTGTAGCTATTTTAGGATTAATATTTATTTTACAGGCAACTTTGTAATTATTTTAACCAGGTACAATAGCTATTAAATAGTTAATAACTATTTAATAGTTACATAGTTAAAATAATTACAAAATTACCTGTAAAATAAATCCTAACCTAAGTTACAATTAAACCTAACACTACACTATCAATAAATAAATTTAATAAAATACCTACAATTATCTACAATTAAACCTAACAATACACTATCAATAAATTAATTAAATACAATACCTACAAATAAATACAATGAAATAAACTAACTAAAGTACAAAAAATAAAAAAGAACTAAGTTACAAAAAATAAAAAAATATTTACAAACATTAGAAAAATATTACAACAATTTTAAACTAATTACACCTACTCTAAGCCCCCTAATAAAATAACAAAGCCCCCAAAATAAAAAAAATGCCCTACCCTATTCTAAAATTAAAATAGAAAAGCTCTTTTACCTTACCAGCCCTGAAAAGGGCCCTTTGCGGGGCATGCCCCAAAGAATTCAGCTCTTTTGCCTGTAAAAAAAAAACATACAATACCCCCCCAACATTACAACCCACCACCCACATACCCCTAATCTAACCCAAACCCCTCTTAAATAAACCTAACACTAAGCCCCTGAAGATCTCCCTACCTTGTCTTCACCTCACCGGGTTCAGTGATCGGTCCAGAAGAGGGTCCGAAGTCTTGATCCAAGCTGCGGCTGAAGAACTCCATCATCGGGCTGAAGTCGGAAGTCCATCATCGGGATGAAGTCTTCTATCAAGCGGCATCTTCAATCTTCTTTCTTCCGGAGCGGAGCGGAGCCATCTTCTTCCCAGCCGACGCGGATCCATCCTCTTCAACCGACGCCTACTCGCCGAATGACGGTTCCTTTAAATGACGTCATCCAAGATGGCGTCCCTCGAATTCCGATTGGCTGATAGGATTCTATCAGCCAATCGGAATTAAGGTAGGAAAATTCTGATTGGCTGATGGAATCAGCCAATCAGATTCAAGTTCAATCCGATTGGCTGATCCAATCAGCCAATCAGATTGAGCTTGCATTCTATTGGCTGTTGCGATCAGCTCCTTTGACAAAGCCTTTTTTGGCGAAACATGTCAGGGAAGCTGGAGAAAATTCTCCTTTTTTAACTTAACAACTGTGTGAATTGGTAGTAGAATGCTTTATTAGAATTTAATTTAAAATGGTATATCTGCGTGTGAGTGAGACCTGGTTTAACTGAGCCGCTTCAAACCTATATTGTTTAATTTAAACTAAGTTACCTAACGGTGTCTAATTTCAAACGAGGCACCCTAGACTGAAGCTGTGAGCCGATTCATCTCAGACCACATTAGGTCTCCAATATACAGTGTCTAATTTTAAACGAGGCACTCAAGACTGAAGCTGTGAGCCGATTCAGCTCAGACCACATTAGGTCTCCAATATACAGAGACCCCGTTAACTTAAATAACCGGTAATTTAAAATATACCTACTGTAATACCGGAGAGTCACTTACTGACCGTGTAACAATTGTATCATGCATATACTAGGAATAAGTACCCTGGAGTAATAATCTACCGCTACACAGGGGATACTTTTATAGTGCACCAAACACACTGACCAGATACGGGTTTACTGTTTACAATAACTGCTCCACTCCTTTATATTTAAGTAAACTACACTCAATATAATTTGCAATACCGATTTATATAATCGGCGGTATTACAACAGGGGTCACCCCAAGGCTAAATACTTTTAACGCTACTCTGACACCACAAGTGCGACTTTACTAATAGCTCCCCACAGGGACAGGTGGTAATGTGTTGCTTAATGAGATCAACAGTACCAATAAGTCAAGCGCAAATATAGTGCAATATTACAACGAAACCACTATCCAATGAAATTGAATTATTTACAGAGTGATATTTATCAACTTGCAATATTTTCCAGAAAGCAACAAACGTAGCTATTAGATCACTGTTGCACTTTCATAGAGTGTTACCTGACTTTTATTTTACCTATTTTTATCAGGTCTTTTCCTTGCCAGTGGTGTTATTAGAAGCTAAACAGCTTATATGATACCGCAATCTGAGTCTGTTCATAAGTATAGAGTAATATATTCAGTACCCAGTACGAGGTATATACATGAGCATTTTCATCTCATTACCAATCTTTAGTACATACTCGTTCAGGTGTGTGGTGACTATTGTAGGACATTCCAGAGCATAATATTAATAACTCTGACTCCTATATTATTACATCCAACAAGGACATTATTATTGGGGTTCTCTCTATATATTGGTATCACTCACCCCCAAGACATGCAAGGATTCTATTAAAATAGGGGGTTAGTAACCTGAAAGAGATACAATCCCATTACCTTGGGTATTAATACATGTATTTATTTTTCCCCCTCCTCTAGTAGACATAACTTGGACAGCATACCACTTACTGGTCAGATTATTCTCCTTAGGAGTTGCATTCTCCCATTTCTACACCAGTTGGAATTTTAATACCCTTTTCTTCTTTTTTATGTATTATTAAACTAATAAAAGTTAAGTTTTAAATCGCCTTGTCCTGGGCCCATTACCTAGGCATACATGGCCATTTAACCATTATTTTGCTGTTGAGTGCTACCTAGTACACTCTTTCAATTGCAGATTGCAATTGATTTTTCTAGAATGCGAGCTCAATCTGATTGGCTGATTGGATCAGCCAATCAGATTGAACTTGATTCTGATTGGCTGATTCCATCAGCCAATCAGAATTTTCCTACCTTAATTCCGATTGGCTGATAGAATCCTATCAGCCAATCGGAATTCGAGGGACTCCATCTTGGATGACGTCCCTTAAAGGAACCTTCATTCTTCAGTTGGACGTCGGAAGAAGAAGATTGATCCGCGCTGGAGGTCTTCAAGATGGAGCCGTTCGTCATCGGATGAAGATAGAAGATGCCGCTTGGATCAAGATGGTTGCCGGTCCGGATCTCCTCTTCTTCCCGGATAGGACGAAGACTTTGGAGCCTCTTCTGGACCTCTTCAGCCGCCGCTTGATAGAAGATTTCAGCCGGATTATGGATCGCCAGCCCCCGCTTGGGCTTGGATGAAGATTTCGGAGTCTGGAGCGATCGGTGAACCTGGCATGGTGAAGATAAGGTAGGAAGATCTTCAGGGGCTTAGTGTTAGGTTTATTTAAGGGGGGTTTGGGTTAGATTAGGGGTATGTGAGTGGTGGGTTGTAATGTTGGGGGGGGGGTATTGTATGTTTTTTTTACAGGCAAAAGAGCTGAATTATTTGGGGCATGCCCCGCAAATGGCCCTTTTAAGGGCTGGTAAGGTAAAAGAGCTTTGAACTTTTTTAATTTAGAATAGGGTAGGGCATTTTTTTATTTTGGGGGTCTTTGTTATTTTATTAGGGGGCTTAGAGTAGGTGTAATTAGTTTAAAATTGTTGTAATATTTTTCTAATGTTTGTAAATATTTTTTTATTTTTTGTAACTTAGTTCTTTTTTATTTTTTGTACTTTAGTTAGTTTATTTAATTGTAGTTATTTGTAGGTATTGTATTTAATTAATTTATTTACAGTGTAGTGTTAGGTTTAATTGTAGATAATTGTAGGTATTTTATTTAATTAATTTATTGATAGTGTAGTGTTAGGTTTAATTGTAACTTAGGTTAGGATTTATTTTACAGGTAATTTTGTAATTATTTTAACTAGGTAACTATTAAATAGTTATTAACTATTTAATAGCTATTGTACCTGGTTAAAATAAATACAAAGTTGCCTGTAAAATAAATATTAATCCTAAAATATCTACAATATGATTATAATTTATATTGTAGCTATATAAGGGTTTATTTTACAGGTAAGTATTTATTTTTAAATAGGATTAATTTATTTAATAAGAGTTAATTTATTTCGTTAGATAAAAATTATATTTAATTTAGGGGGGTGTTAGGGTTAGACTTAGCTTTAGGGGTTAAAAAATTTATTAGAATAGCGGTGAGCTCCAGTCGGCAGATTAGGGGTTAATGTTTGAAGTTAGGTGTCGGCGATGTTAGGGAGGGCAGATTAGGGGTTAATACTATTTATTATAGGGTTATTGAGGCGGGAGTCAGGCGGATTAGGGGTTAATACATTTATTATAATAGCGGTGAGGTTCGGTCGGCAGATTAGGGGTTAATAAGTGTAGGTAGGTGGCGGCGACGTTGGGGGCGGCAGATTAGGGGTTAATAAATATTATGTAGGTGTCGGCAGTGTTAGGGGCAGCAGATTAGGGGTACATAGGGATAATGTAGGTGGCGGCGGTGTACGGAGCGGCAGATTAGGGGTTAAAAAAATGTAATAGAGTGGTGGCGGTGTGGGGGGGCCTCGGTTTAGGGGTACATAGGTAGTTTATGTGTGTTAGTGTACTTTAGAGCACAGTAGTTAAGAGCTTTATAAACCGGCGTTAGCCCAGAAAGCTCTTAACTACTGACTTTTTTCTGCGGCTGGAGTTTTGTCGTTAGATTTCTAATGCTCATTTCAGCCAAGACTCTAAATACCGGCATTAGAAAGATCCCATTGAAAAGATAGGATACGCAAATGGCGTAGGGGGATCTGCGGTATGGAAAAGTCGCGGCTGGAAAGTGAGCGTTAGACCCTTTCCTGACTGACTCCAAATACCAGCGGGCGGTAAAAACCAGCTTTAGGAGTCTCTAACGCTGGTTTTCACGGCCACCGCCCAACTCTAAATTTAGCCGTGAGTAAATTATTTTATTTATATCTTTTACAAAATGTAGCGATAGTGATGGATTTATTTTCAATAAAATATCAGTACTGAAAGCACTAAACATGCAGCAATAGTTTAATCAAAGCAGCAGCTAAATAGACTAGTGGTAATGCAAACGTTATATAATGTAGAAAAAAAAAGTACTATGATACCACACACTGAGCATGTATGAAGTAATTGGTATATTCTTTCTGATAAACTATTACAATAAACTACCTAGTGCACCACCACCCTTGTTGTAGAGTAGAACCCATGTATGCTGCTGCTTCCGCTCTTGGCAATAAACACCCTAGGCTACTAATAGTCATAGCTAGGCCCCATGCCCAAGTCAATAGGACACGGTGACCCAAATAGGGGAAGGCCCCAACTCAAGTAATAATAAACCACCTAACTGAACCCCCCCCGCAAAACACAGACACCTAAACCATAAATATCCCCCCATCCACACATTTATTAAGCATTTTTATGGCTAGTAGTCTGGTTGGTGAGAGGGAGGGGTAAAAAGTGCAGACGCAGAAAAGACTTATATAGGAAAGAGGAAGTTGCAAGAGTTACTCCGTACTTATACTGACTGTCCTAACCCTGTGTGGCTGTAGTTTATTCTGCTCCCCAAACAAGATATATAAATAAACCTTTAAATTGATTAAGTTCATATAAACAAGCTTAATAAAAAGCGGCAACCCTCCTTTTGAAAATGACACTATTAGACTGTCAGCTCAGCCCTGTCAACAAAGTGCACATTATTCCTGACATTAGACATACAATGGACATATTAAGTGGCATATACTCAACACATTAAATATAATTATTAAAATCTAATACTATCTGTACACTAAGTGGCATAACATAGAGAATGTTAAATTGATGAGGCAATTTGGATTTGAGTAGCCACATCACTTTAACCCTCTGTGTCAGCCAAAGAGTTAACGCTTGTTTGCAATAAAGATGGTCAGGAGGTAAGGGGTTGCTGGCAATGTGATTGGGGCGGCTGGATCAGTAAATGATGACCTTTTAGAGCCCCACTTCAAATAACAGAATTGCAGCGCCAGAAATTAATAATAACATATAAATATAGAGATCATTATATTTTTTGTTAGTACACTATATGGTCCCCTATGTAATATCTTTGTGTATTAGTGTTGTCTTGTTTTTTGTTACATGATGTACAGTTAGTAATAGTATATATATATATCTGAGATAGAGATCTATACTATAGAGAGTAGAGAGATCAGATCATATAATTTAATTTACCTAAAGCTACCTGCTTACACCGTACATGCAGTTACGTCACAACAAATACTCACAGTGTCTAATAAATAGATTAACCCCTTAATGACGGCAGCACTTTTCCATTTTCTGTCCGTTTGGGACCAAGGCTATTTTTACATTTCTGCAGTGTTTGTGTTTAGCTGTAATTCTCCTCTTACTCATTTACTTTACCCCCACATATTATATACAGTTTTTCTCGCCATTAAATGGATTTTCTAAAGATACCATTATTTTCATCATATCATATAATTTAATATAAAAAAAAGAGTAAAAAATGGAAAAAAACACAGGCCTAGATTTAGAGTTTGGCGTTAGCCGTGAAAACCAGCGTTAGAGGCTCCTAACGCTGGTTTTAGGCTACCGCCGGTATTTGGAGTCACTCAAAATAGGGTCTAACGCTCACTTTTCAGCCGCGACTTTTCCATACCGCAGATCCCCTTACGTCAATTGCGTATCCTATCTTTTCAATGGGATCTTTCTAACTCCGGTATTTAGAGTCGTTTCTGAAGTGAGCGTTAGAGCTCTAACGACAAAACTCCAGCCGCAGGAAAAAAGCAGGAGTTAAGAGCTTTCTGGGCTAACGCCGGTTCATAAAGCTCTTAACTACTGTACCCTAAAGTACACTAACACCCATAAACTACCTATGTACCCCTAAACTGAGGTCCCCCCACATCGCCGCAACTCGATTCAATTTTTTTAACCCCTAATCTGCCGACCGCCACCTACGTTATACTTATGTACCCCTAATCTGCTGCCCCTAACCCCGCCGACCCCTGTATTATATTTATTAACCCCTAACCTGCCCCCCACAACGTCGCCGCCAGCTACTTACAATAATTAACCCCTAATCTGCCGACCGCAAAGCGCCGCCACCTACGTTATCCTTATGTACCCCTAATCTGCTGCCCCTAACACCGCCGACCCCTATATTATATTTATTAACCCCTAACCTGCCCCCCACAACGTTGCCGCCAGCTACTTACAATAATTAACCCCTAATCTGCCGACCGCAAAGCGCCGCCACCTAGGGGGGTGTTAGTGTTAGGGTTAGACTTAGCTTTAGGGGTTAATACATTTATTAGAATAGCGGCGAGATTCGGTCGTCAGATTAGGGGTTAATAATTGAAGTTAGGTGTCGGCGATGTTAGGGAGGGCAGATTAGGGGTTAATACTATTTATGATAGGGTTAGTGAGGCGGATTAGGGGTTAATAACTTTATTATAGTAGCGCTCAGGTCCGCTCGGCAGATTAGGGGTTAATAAGTGTAGGCAGGTGTCGGCGACGTTGAGGGGGGCAGATTAGGGGTTAATAAATATAATATAGGGGTCGGCGGTGTTAGGGGCAGCAGATTAGGGGTACATAAGGATAACGTAGGTGGCGGCGCTTTGCGGTCGGCAGATTAGGGGTTAATTATTGTAGGTAGCTGGCGGCGACGTTGTGGGGGGCAGGTTAGGGGTTAATAAATATAATATAGGGGTCGGCGGTGTTAGGGGCAGCAGATTAGGGGTACATAGGGATAACGTAGGTTGCGGCGGTGTACGGAGAGGCAGATTAGGGGTTAATAATAATATGCAGGGGTCAGCGATAGCGGGGGCGGCAGATTAGGGGTTAATAAGTGTAAGGGTAGGGGTGTTTAGACTCGGGGTACATGTTAGAGTGTTAGGTGCAGACGTAGGAAGTGTTTCCCCATAGGAAACAATGGGGCTGCGTTAGGAGCTGAACGCTGCTTTTTTGCAGGTGTTAGGTTTTTTTTCAGCTCAAACAGCCCCATTGTTTCCTATGGGAGAATCGTGCACGAGCACGTTTTTGAGGCTGGCCGCGTCCGTAAGCAACTCTGGTATCGAGAGTTGCATTTGCGGTAAAAATGCTCTACGCTCCTTTTTTGGAGCCTAACGCAGCATTTTTTTGGACTCTCGATACCAGAGTTAATTTTATGGTGCGGCCAGAAAAAAGCCCGCGTAGCGTTAACAGCCCATCTACCGCCAAACTCCAAATCTAGGCCACACTTTTTCTAACTTTGACCCCCAAAATCTGTTACACATCTACAACCACCAAAAAACACCCATGCTAAATAGTTTCTAAATTTTGTCCTGAGTTTAGAAATACCCAATGTTTACATGTTCTTTGCTTTTTTTGTAAGTTATAGGGCCATAAATACAAGTAGCACTTTGCTATTTCCAAACCACTTTTTTTCAAAATTAGCGCTAGTTACATTGGGCCACTGATATCTGTCAGGAAAACCTGAATAACCCTTGACATGTATATATATTTTTTAGAAGACATCCCAAAGTATTGATTTAGGTCCATTTTGGTATATTTCATGCCACCATTTCACCGCCAAATGCAATCAAATAAAAAAATTGTTCACTTTTTCACAAAGTTTTACACAAACTTTAGGTTTCTCACTGAAATTATTTACAAACAACTTGTGCCATTATGGCATAAATGGTTGTAAATGCTTCTCTGGGATCCCCTTTGTTCAGAAATAGCAGAGTTATATGGCTTTGGGGTTGCTTTTTGGTAATTAGAAGGCTGCTAAATGCCGCTGCGCACCACACGTGTATTATGCCCAGCAGTGCAGGGGTTAATTAGGGAGCTTGTAGGGTTAATTTTAGCTTTAGTGTAGTAGACAACCCAAAATATTGATCTAGGCCCATTTTGGTATATTTCATGCCACCATTTCACCACCAAATGCGATCAAATAAAAAAAATAATTGTTCACTTTTTCACAAACTTTAGGTTTCTCACTGAAATTATTTACAAACAGCTTGTGCAATTATGGCACACATGGTTGTAAATGCTTCTCTGGGATCCCCTTTGTTCAGAAATAGCAGACATATATAGTTTTGGCGTTGCTTTTTGGTAATTAGAAGGCCGCTAAATGCTGCTGCTCATCACACGTGTATTATGTCTAGCAGTGAAGGGGTTAATTAGGGAGCTTGTAGGGTTAATTTTAGCTTTAGTGTAGAGATCAGCCTACCCTATCGAGGCATCACTGCAATAACTGGAAAGCAGCTGGAAGCGCCACTGCTTTCCAAGACCGACAAGACATATGCCGTACGTCCTCAGTCGTTAAGGGTAATTTTTTTTTAGGACGTACGGCGTATGTCATCGGTCATTAAAGGGACATGAAACCCCAATTTTTTCTTTCATGGTTTAGAAAGAGCATGCAATTTTAAACAACTTTCTAATTTATTTCTATTATCTAATTTGTTTAATTTTGTTGATATGCTTTGCTGAAAAGCATATCTAGATATGCTCAGTAGCTGCTGATTGGTTGCTGCACATAGATGCCTCATGTGATTGGCTCACCCATGTGCATTGCTATTCCTTCAACAAAGGATATCTAAAAAATGAAGCAAAATATACCATAGAAGTAAATTGGAATGTTGTTTAAAATTGTATTCTCTATCTGAATCATGACAAAAAAAATTTGGGTTTAGTGTCCCTTTAAGGGGTTAATAAGGCTCCTCGGCTCCTGGCTTAGTATAAACTTAGACAGTCTGGCGGCTGGGGAAGGAAAAAGGTGCAAGTTGCACAGACACTGCAGGACAGGAGGACAGACAGGTTGATGATTTGATCACTCACTGATATGCTGCTGTCAGACTCAGCCTGTCACTTCACAGGGGACAGGATGTGATTGAGGTAGAGTGACGACTACTTCCGGCCAGGGGTAAAGTCGCTCGGCTTACTCTCCTGCATCCCTGGTACTGTCCATCTTGTTAGCATAGGTTACTACGCATTAGCTAGTACCTGATTGCTGCCCCCCGGGTCCATGTTATTTGTGCTGTTCGTTGGGTTCCTTGTGTTGCCACAATAAACGTGACCTGCGGGTTTTATAACCACAAGAAGTTGTTGTGTTTTTATTTCTACGTTTATAAATAATGTTACGGTTTATATTAAACGTTATTATGTATATAGTTAAGTTATTATTTAAGTTTCCCACAGAGGAGTGTATGGCATTTAATCCCTTATGATTCAGACAGAACATGCAGTATTAAACAACTTTCAAATTTACTTTTATTATCAAACTTGCTTTCTTCCCTTGGTATCCTTTGTTTAAAAATATACCTATGTAGACACAGTAATGCACTACTGGAAGCTAGCTTCTGATTGGTGGCTGCACATATATGTATCTTGTCATTGGCTCACCCTGTGTCTTCAGCTAGCTCCCAGTAATGCATTGCTGCTCCGGAACTATAACAATGCATGGGTTAAACACATAATTATATTCAAACAAAAGTGCATATTAAAGTGCTCTAACAAATACAGATCCATTTCTCAATTCCATTCCTTAGGGCACTCTAACAGGGCAGAATTTTAGGATTATTACTTAGGGTGATAACAGTTTAATAACCTGCCTATTAGTGTGCCCTGATAACTGGAATTTAAAAACAAAAGGCATTTGAACATTTTCTTTTTTTTTGTATGTTCTTTTAATAAAGATGAAGTCAAGGTTTCTACCACCCAGACTTTACCTTTAAATGGTGTATTAATGGGGACTCTGACATTAATAAATATATATTTATATAATTATTCCTTATATTCTAGTGGGCCTATTGCTCTTTGAAACCACAGCCCATCAAAATAGGCTTGGCTTGCTAACAGATCTGATCTTGTTGTCTTATCACTCACATGTTTCCATTTCTTATCTCTGTCTCTGTACAAAACTTAGAAAGAACAATTGAAAATAAACATTTTAGAACTTTATCTCTTCCACCTCCCACTGTGAGTGTAATTTTGTCTGCTGCTGTGTTTACATAGTTTGTCAATAGCCTATACCTAGGTATAGAATCTTTCAGTATAGGTAGGGATACTAGAGGTAGGGATAGGGATAGGAATAGGTAGGGATACTCTCTGGTCTCCCCACCTGCCGCCTAGCTCCTTTACAATCCATAATGAATGCCTCTGCCAGACTCATCTTCCTTACACTTCGCTCTTCATCTGCTGCACCTCTCTGCCAATCCCTTCACTGGCTTCCTCTTGCCTCTAGGATCAAACACAAAACTCTCACTCTTACATGCAAAGCCCTCAACTGCACTGCTCCCCCCTACATCTCAGACCTTGTCTCCAGATACTCTCCTTCCCGTCCCCTTCGCTCTGCTCATGACCTCCTACTCTCCTCCTCTCTTGTCACCTCATCACACTCCCGTTTACAGGACTTCTCCAGACTGGCTCCCATCTTGTGGAACTCTCTGCCTCGCTCCACAAGACTCTCTTCTAGTTTTAAAAGCTTGAAGTGCTCCCTAAAGACTCTACTGTTCAGGGACGCATACAACCTACGCTAACCTTTCCTAATACCAGTTCCTCTCCTCCATTGCTATCCCCTGAACCCCCTTAGCATGTAAGCCTAAAAGTCCAGCTGTTTGTAGATCACCTTCTTAAGAGCTGACTACAACAGTGCAACTCTTCGCAGGGCCCTTTACCCATTTGATCCCTATAATTGTTTTGTTGTACTCCCCCTTTGCTTATAGCGCTGCGGAATCTGTTGGCGCTCTACAAATAACCGATAATAATAGTAATAATAATACTACAGGCTAAAACAGCAATTTCATATGGTAATATAAAGGCTAAGGAGCTATTTGTAAACAATTTAATACACGCCAGCAGGTAAAATGGATCATTGGGAATAAATTAAATAGAGAGAGTTTTTGGGTAAACTGTCCCTTTAAATATATCCATTATTTGTCAGTCCTCCAGAAGCCATTCTCAGAAAACAAAACACTGCTTGTTGCTTCACTAGGCATTGTGGGAGTTGCAGTCTTGTTTGTTGCAATGTGTAGTCCTAGCCACAAAACTACAAGTCCCAGAATCCAATGCACAAATCCCTTTTATGCCACCAAGCTATCGAAATATCACAGTCCTGGCTGTGCTGCAGTCCCTCCCTACTGTATAATTAAATGGCTACAGCTGGGTAAGCATTAAACTGCTTTCTTATCATATAGCAATAAAAACACTTATAGACACACACACATATATATATATGTGATGAGAGCAGGATGTGATGTCACTAGTATGTGGGCGGGACTTAGGTCCGGTGTCTGTGTCGCAGTTAGTTTAGTACAATCAACCTGACTAGATGTGTATTGTTATGCTCTGCAATAAAATAGAGTTGTACAATCATTGCTGTGTCCTGCATATGTCCTGCATCTCATGACATGGTGTCAGAAGTTCTGGACTGCGCTTCTGTTCCTGATCGATTGCAATGTCAAAGTTTACCCCACCTGAGCCTTTTGACTTTTCTCAGCCTGCAGCTTGGCCCACATGGTGTCAGCGGTTTCAGCGCTTCAGGATTGCATCCAAACTGAACAAGGAGAGTGGTGAAGTACAAGTTAATTCTCTTTTTATACTCCATGGGGAAAGATGTAGAGCCAGTGTTCAATGCTTTTACTTTCCAAGAAGGGGAAGAAGTTAACTTTGATATAGTTATGGATAAACTCAGTGCCCACTTTGTGCCCAAAAGAAATGTGATTCATGAGAGAGCTTGTTTTCACAAACGTAATCAGCGTGTGGGAGAATCTGTGGAGTCATTTGTGCGCAGCCTGTATGAACTAGCTGAATTCTGTGAGTTTGGTGTTGCTAAAGAAGAGCAAATCAGAGACAGAATAGTTATTGGAATTGCAGATGCTGAAGTCTCCCTGAAGCTGCAGTTAGAGCCTGATTTAACGTTAGACGGGGCTATTAGGATGGCCCGCCAGAGTGAACTGGTGAAAAAGCAAAGTGCTGATCTGAGGTCTGAGAGTATTGTGGATGAAGTGCAACAGTCTAGGAAAATTACTAGTGAAAGGGGCACAGTGTGAGCGGTAGAAAGGCCTAGAAGTGGATGGGCGCAACATGGCCGATGCACACGGTGCTACCGGGCTCATGATCAGAGTGTTATATGCCTGGCCAGAGATAAAAGATGCAGAAAATGTAACAGAATGGGCCATTTTGAAGTGGTGTGTAGAACTGAATACATTAAGGAGATGCAGGTGGACAGTGACCAGAAGGGTCAGGAAGTGTCTTTTGTGGGGTCTGTTGTGGAACGGACAAGCTCAGAGGAAGATTGGAAAGTTACTTTTACTGTAATGGGAGCCAAAGTTGATTTTAAGATTGACACAGGAGCAGATATCACTGTAATGTCTTTTGCTGAATTTATGAAACTGCCTCGACAGCCCCAGCTGGCGAAGGTTACTACAAATGTCCATAGTCCTGGTGGCCGCATTGATTGTGTGGGGAAATTTCTTGCCAGCTGTGAGTACAAACAGAGGAAGTTCACCATGTGGGTGCATGTGATCCGAGGTCAGTGTGTTAACAGTTTATTGAGCAGAAAAGCAGCCTGTGACTTGGGCCTCGTGGCCAGAGTGTATGAGATCTCTGAAGATATGTTTGGCGAGTTGGGCCTACTGAACTGCAAACCTGTCCGTATAGCACTTAAAAGTGACGCAGTCCCATACAGTATTTCTACTCCACGTAGAATTCTGTTCCCGCTCATGCCTCAAGTGGAGAAAGAGCTCATGCGCATGAAGTCTATGGGGGTTATTGAAGAGGTTGTTGAAGCAACTGATTGGTGTGCCCCCATTGTTCCAGTTGCAAAGAAAAATGGAAAGGTGCGCATCTGTGTGGACCTGAAAAGGTTGAATGAGGCAGTGAAGAGGGAGAGATTTGTGCTGCCGACATTGGAAGATATAGCCCCGAAGTTGGCTGGGGCGAAGTTCTTTTCCACATTAGAAGCTTCTAGCGGCTTTTGGCAGATCCCCCTGGATCCAAAGTGCCGCAAACTGACTACCTTTATCACACCGGTAGGTCGGTTCTGCTTCTGCAGACTCCCCTTTGGGATATCCTCCTCTCCTGAAATCTTTCAAAGGGAAATGAGTTCTCTCCTGAGTGGCCACGTGGGCACAGCGGTCGTCATGGACGACATTCTAGTGTATGGGTCTACAGTGGAGGAGTATGGGAATAGTACTAGAGAGCGCAGGAAGGTACACCAAACTCCTAAAAATACCTATGAGTCCCCAACTAGGTAGCAGAGATGAACATATGAGTGAAAAGTAGATAGGAGCGCTAAAAGCTAAAGGTGATAAAGGTGATAAATTGTATTAATGTGAGACTTATTAGAGAAAATAAACAAGGTAGATGAATGTCTAAAGAGATATAAATTTATTCACATTAGGTGATATAAAAATGTAAAAACGGACGTCTCCGTAAATAAAAACAATTTCTACAATTTAAGTTGCCATCACTTGATATATGACTAGACTTTCAATTTAAAGTTCATGATACAGCAAAGATAGTCCAAATCCACACTTAACTTTTCAATCGGGAGTTGGTTTGCTAGAAAGACAGGGGCTTACCCAGACGAGTGCGCAATCAGCCTTCTCCGTGACCAGTTGTACGGCCGTAATGACGTCACTATTGAGGGCGCTGTCCTGAAAATGCTTTCTGATTGGTGTAAATCCGATGTTAGTAAATTATACTGTTTCTTGGCTTCTTTTGTTACAGTGCAACGTTCAGACAAAGAGAAAAATCCTGCACTTAGTGCCAAATAGCACGCAGGATACCCAATCCAAGAATGTAATATAAAGTAGTGTCCAGAAATGAACCGTTACAGGTTTAGTGGCAGATTGGAAATGGCTAACCGTGTTAGCAGTATTGTACACTTCCAGATGAAGCAAAGTAGCTTTTGTTTAGTTGCAGTCCATCCCAAATCCAAGAATGTAGTAAGAATAATGTCCAGAAATGACCCGTTAAGGTCTAATGGCAAGATAGGAAATGGCTAACAGTGTTAGCAGTGTTGCTCACTTTTAAATGGCAAGTAATATTCTAGGTTTAGTTGCAGTACATCAACGCGTTTCTCCCTTTGCAGGGCTTTTTCAAGATGACTGGTCTGCAACAGGTGTATCTTCTTTTAAAGGTGTTGCTTGCTTCCCATAGGTCAAATTCCACCTGGGAGATTGAAGCTAGGGCGGTCTTTGGTTTTAAGGTAGTCATATTTTTAAGGTAGTATTGGCAACACTAAACTAAGGCAACTCATATATAAAAATATATATACATACAATTTTAGGGTGTTTTGCAATTGATATTCACACTCCCTCAAAAGGGTTTCTTAATTAAAAGCAAGATCTTTATATATAGAACATGGAAAATAATAATAGAACGAAAAAAGAAAGAAAGAAAAAAAGGAAAAAAAGAAGAAAAGAAGAAAAAAAGAGAAAAAAAGAAAAAGAGGGATAAAAGGGGAGAATCAGAAGTATCAGTAAAGCCTGCTAAATGATATAGTGTCATGTTTATTTGTGCAGACTAATTATTAGTCAAATAGAAAAGGTGAAATGTCTAACTCAGAGTTCAGACCGGCAGGGAACAAGGTGTTATATTTATAAATCAATTCTGCTTCTTTGATTTTTAGAGCTTTCTCTATATTACCTCCCCTCCAGTTTTGTTTCACCTGTATTATTCCCCAATAGCTCAAATCTTTGGTATTCCCTTTGTGTATTGACTTGAAGTGCTTATATAAGTTGGTGTCTACCATGCCTTTCTCAATGCATAATAAATGCTCTCTGATCCTATCTCTGATCATTCGTTTGGTCTCCCCGAAATATATCAGATTACATGTGCACCTCAAAATGTAAATTACTCCCTTTGTGGTACATCTAATACAGTCCTTAATCGTAATTTCTTTATTTGATTTTGGAATATGTATTATTCTTCTCTTATCACTATGCTTGCAGGCCTTGCAAGAATAGCAGGGAAAAAAACCTGATATTGTCCCTCCTTGTAGATCTTTCTGTGTAAGGATCGGTTTTTTTGTTGTTCTTGTACGTGTGCTAGATGTAAGTAGTGTTTTGAAATTTCTAGTTTTTCTAAAAATCAGTCTTGGTTTCTGTGGGAGTGAGTCTCCAACTATAGGGTCAGCTTTTAATATGGGCCAGTGTTTATTGAGAATTTTTCGCATGATTCTATGATCTTCATTGTATTCAGTTATGAATGGGACATTAATTATTTCAGAGTCATTATTGGTGGGTTTTTGTTTATATGAGAGGAGGCTTTTTCTGTCTGTGTTTCTTGCTCTTACCACAGCTTTATCTATGACCTCATCATCATAGCCTCTATCTTTGAATTTCTCAATCAGGGTTTCTATTTGGTTATCAAAGTCTGAGATTCTGGAGCAGTTCTTCCTTACTCTTAGGCTTTGGCCCACTGGAATGTTATCTATCCATTGCTGGAGGTGACAGCTTTGTGAATGGATAAAGTTGTTACAGTTTACTTCTTTGAAATGTGTCTTAGTCTCTAAATTGCTGTTTATTACCATTATTTCTAAATCTAAAAAGACTACCCTATCTTTACTGTGGTTAAATGTAAAGTTAAGCCCTTTGTCATTCAAATTTATATCAGAAAATAGTTTTAACAGCTCAGATTCGGACCCCTTCCATATTAATAATACGTCATCTATGTAACGTCTATAGAGCACGAGGTTCGCACCATAGTCACCCAACTGGAAGAAGGACTCTTCCCAGTTACCAACGAATAAGTTGGCGTAACTTGGTGCGAACCTCGTGCCCATAGCCGTACCTTCTATTTGTAAATAAAATTTGTTGTTGTACATGAAGTAATTGTTTTTTAAGATAAATGAAATACTTTTTAACAGAAATTCTTTTTGTTCTGATTTTAGTTCCACGTCTCTATCTAGATATTGTTTGATTGCTGTGACTCCTTTCTCGTGATCAATTACCGTGTATAGGGACGTAATATCTCTAGTCACTAGAATAAAGTTATCTTCCCAATTGACTTGTTCTAAGATGTTAAGTACCTGAGTGGAGTCTCTCAGATATGAGTCCAAACCCCTTACATATTTTTGTAGGAATGTGTCCACATATTGTGAGAGGTTAGAGGAGAGCGACCCTATGCCTGAGATAATAGGTCTCCCAGGGGGTTGGGAAAGATTCTTATGTATTTTTGGGAGGAAATAGAATACCGGGACCCTAGGATAATTGGGGTCCAGGTATTCTACCTCTTTTTCATTTAGTATTCCTAAATCTCTACCTTCTCTTATCAGTTTTTTGAGTAATGCAGCAAACTTATTTGTGGGATTAAGGTCCAGTTTTTTATATGTTCTAGTGTCTCCTAAAAGTCTTAGGGCCTCTGTTTCGTAGTAGGTAGTGTCCATTACTACAATCCCGCCGCCCTTGTCGGCGGGCTTAATGGTTACTTTTTGATTCTTTTTTAAATTTTCTATAATTAGGGTCTCTTTTTTTGTCATATTTGTTTTAAGAAATTTTGTAGGTTTGCTATTTTTCAGATCTTTTAGTACCATTTGTTCAAAGGTCTCGAGGTGATTCCCTTTCGCAGAGATAGGGTTAAAGGTAGATTTTGGTTTAAGATTAGTATGGCTAAATTCATCGTCTGATGATTTTACTTTATTAGCAGAGATACTTTCCAGAGGACCTTTCATATAGAATCTTTTCAAGGTGAGGTTTCTAATGAATTTTTTAACGTGAATATGTGTATTAAATTTGTTTATCCTTACACTAGGGGCAAAAGAGAGACCATAGTTTAAAATCTTTGTTTCCTCATCTTGTAGTATAGTGCTACTAATATTAAAGACTCCATTTTTTGTTATCTCCCTCTTTTTGCCTCTTTTGTTGATCCCACTACCTCTTGTTCCTCTAGAGGTCTTTTTCTGTTTTTCTGTTGTGGATACTGTCCCCATACACTCATTTTGCTGTTCTCCATGAGATCTTTTGAAGTGCCCTCCCTTGGAGGGCTGTTCACTAAAAAAGGAGTATCAGTCTCCCCACGACTATTCCTTTCAGTGTCAGGGTCTAATGGTGAATATCTGTTTCTTACCGGTGTTTCCCACCTATCTTTGTGTTCCCAAATGGGTCTATTTGTGCGATATGGTAGTTCTCTATCTTGGTAATTATCATAATGCTCATTCGATCTGCTTCCCGTATAATGGTTATAGTAGTTATTCCTGTTATCATATGAGTGTGCATTTCTATAATTATAATGTTCATTATTATATCCCCTGTTGTGATGTGGGTAATAATGCCTCCAGGATCTGTTTGAGTCTCTATTCTGTTCCCTCATATCTCTATCTCTATAATTATAAGTGTTAGATCTTGAGTTATGAAAATGTCTGTTATCTTTCTTTTTATTATAATTGACCGTTGTCCAGTTTTCATTTGAAATGTGAGGGTCCCTGATGTTATTCTCATTGTTTACATTTTCATCTGGTTTCTTGGTATCCCTTTCTAATTTTTTCCATTTAGTTCTTAAAATATCTTTATTCAAGATATTTAGTCTATCAATGATATCTTTCTGTTTTTCTTTAAAAGATAGCGATTTTTTATCCTTCAGTTTCTCCCTAATATCTACTATTTCTTTCTCTAAATCCACTAAAGTGTCTTTTCTAGACCTTTTTAAGATCTCCATTAGATTATTTGAAGCTTTAGATAAAACTTCGTCCCATTCTTTTTGGAAAATTTCTTTAAGGGGAAAGGCACAGGCTTTGGTTAATACTAAGCCTTTAGGGATTAGGCCTTTCCCAGTGTATTTATTTAGAAAAATTATTTCAGTTTTTTGTTTTAATTCCTTTATCAGGAGTTTCTCCAATTTAATAAGGGTGTCTTCTAGGCTTTCATATTCTAAATCTGTGTTATCATTATCTTCTTTGTGGTCATATAATTCTTTGTGTAGGTGATCTCTAAATGCAAAAATATCCTCCATATTAGGGGAGTTAGACATATGTGAGTGAAAAATTATAAGTGCAAAAATATATGTGAAAATATATATATATATATATCCTTGAAATCGTGTGAGTATACGTGTCGTAATGTTATAAAATTATAGTGAGTGAAAAGTAAAAAATATATAAAAAAATATTAAACAATTATAGCAGTGATTCAGTATCAATCATACAGCTGCAATGTGCCAAATATATTCAAGGTATAACTTTACAGGCGTATTTAAATAAAAGATAAAGGATAAAAAACAACCGCTGCTCAATAGAAGGGACACAAAAGCAAATAGTATGGGAATAGTACTAGAGAGCGCAGGAAGGTACACCAAACTCCTAAAAATACCTATGAGTCCCCAACTAGGTAGCAGAGATGAACATATGAGTGAAAAGTAGATAGGAGCGCTAAAAGCTAAAGGTGATAAAGGTGATAAATTGTATTAATGTGAGACTTATTAGAGAAAATAAACAAGGTAGATGAATGTCTAAAGAGATATAAATTTATTCACATTAGGTGATATAAAAATGTAAAAACGGACGTCTCCGTAAATAAAAACAATTTCTACAATTTAAGTTGCCATCACTTGATATATGACTAGACTTTCAATTTAAAGTTCATGATACAGCAAAGATAGTCCAAATCCACACTTAACTTTTCAATCGGGAGTTGGTTTGCTAGAAAGACAGGGGCTTACCCAGACGAGTGCGCAATCAGCCTTCTCCGTGACCAGTTGTACGGCCGTAATGACGTCACTATTGAGGGCGCTGTCCTGAAAATGCTTTCTGATTGGTGTAAATCCGATGTTAGTAAATTATACTGTTTCTTGGCTTCTTTTGTTACAGTGCAACGTTCAGACAAAGAGAAAAATCCTGCACTTAGTGCCAAATAGCACGCAGGATACCCAATCCAAGAATGTAATATAAAGTAGTGTCCAGAAATGAACCGTTACAGGTTTAGTGGCAGATTGGAAATGGCTAACCGTGTTAGCAGTATTGTACACTTCCAGATGAAGCAAAGTAGCTTTTGTTTAGTTGCAGTCCATCCCAAATCCAAGAATGTAGTAAGAATAATGTCCAGAAATGACCCGTTAAGGTCTAATGGCAAGATAGGAAATGGCTAACAGTGTTAGCAGTGTTGCTCACTTTTAAATGGCAAGTAATATTCTAGGTTTAGTTGCAGTACATCAACGCGTTTCTCCCTTTGCAGGGCTTTTTCAAGATGACTGGTCTGCAACAGGTGTATCTTCTTTTAAAGGTGTTGCTTGCTTCCCATAGGTCAAATTCCACCGGGGAGATTGAAGCTAGGGCGGTCTTTGGTTTTAAGGTAGTCATATTTTTAAGGTAGTATTGGCAACACTAAACTAAGGCAACTCATATATAAAAATATATATACATACAATTTTAGGGTGTTTTGCAATTGATATTCACACTCCCTCAAAAGGGTTTCTTAATTAAAAGCAAGATCTTTATATATAGAACATGGAAAATAATAATAGAACGAAAAAAGAAAGAAAGAAAAAAAGGAAAAAAAGAAGAAAAGAAGAAAAAAAGAGAAAAAAAGAAAAAGTTACGCCAACTTATTCGTTGGTAACTGGGAAGAGTCCTTCTTCCAGTTGGGTGACTATGGTGCGAACCTCGTGCTCTATAGACGTTACATAGATGACGTATTATTAATATGGAAGGGGTCCGAATCTGAGCTGTTAAAACTATTTTCTGATATAAATTTGAATGACAAAGGGCTTAACTTTACATTTAACCACAGTAAAGATAGGGTAGTCTTTTTAGATTTAGAAATAATGGTAATAAACAGCAATTTAGAGACTAAGACACATTTCAAAGAAGTAAACTGTAACAACTTTATCCATTCACAAAGCTGTCACCTCCAGCAATGGATAGATAACATTCCAGTGGGCCAAAGCCTAAGAGTAAGGAAGAACTGCTCCAGAATCTCAGACTTTGATAACCAAATAGAAACCCTGATTGAGAAATTCAAAGATAGAGGCTATGATGATGAGGTCATAGATAAAGCTGTGGTAAGAGCAAGAAACACAGACAGAAAAAGCCTCCTCTCATATAAACAAAAACCCACCAATAATGACTCTGAAATAATTAATGTCCCATTCATAACTGAATACAATGAAGATCATAGAATCATGCGAAAAATTCTCAATAAACACTGGCCCATATTAAAAGCTGACCCTATAGTTGGAGACTCACTCCCACAGAAACCAAGACTGATTTTTAGAAAAACTAGAAATTTCAAAACACTACTTGCATCTAGCACACGTACAAGAACAACAAAAAAACCGATCCTTACACAGAAAGATCTACAAGGAGGGACAATATCAGGTTTTTTTCCCTGCTATTCTTGCAAGGCCTGCAAGCATAGTGATAAGAGAAGAATAATACATATTCCAAAATCAAATAAAGAAATTACGATTAAGGACTGTATTAGATGTACCACAAAGGGAGTAATTTACATTTTGAGGTGCACATGTAATCTGATATATTTCGGGGAGACCAAACGAATGATCAGAGATAGGATCAGAGAGCATTTATTATGCATTGAGAAAGGCATGGTAGACACCAACTTATATAAGCACTTCAAGTCAATACACAAAGGGAATACCAAAGATTTGAGCTATTGGGGAATAATACAGGTGAAACAAAACTGGAGGGGAGGTAATATAGAGAAAGCTCTAAAAATCAAAGAAGCAGAATTGATTTATAAATATAACACCTTGTTCCCTGCCGGTCTGAACTCTGAGTTAGACATTTCACCTTTTCTATTTGACTAATAATTAGTCTGCACAAATAAACATGACACTATATCATTTAGCAGGCTTTACTGATACTTCTGATTCTCCCCTTTTATCCCTCTTTTTCTTTTTTTCTCTTTTTTTCTTCTTTTCTTCTTTTTTTCCTTTTTTTCTTTCTTTCTTTTTTCGTTCTATTATTATTTTCCATGTTCTATATATAAAGATCTTGCTTTTAATTAAGAAACCCTTTTGAGGGAGTGTGAATATCAATTGCAAAACACCCTAAAATTGTATGTATATATATTTTTATATATGAGTTGCCTTAGTTTAGTGTTGCCAATACTATCTTAAAAATATGACTACCTTAAAACCAAAGACCGCCCTAGCTTCAATCTCCCAGGTGGAATTTGACCTATGGGAAGCAAGCAACACCTTTAAAAGAAGATACACCTGTTGCAGACCAGTCATCTTGAAAAAGCCCTGCAAAGGGAGAAACGCGTTGATGTACTGCAACTAAACCTAGAATATTACTTGCCATTTAAAAGTGAGCAACACTGCTAACACTGTTAGCCATTTCCTATCTTGCCATTAGACCTTAACGGGTCATTTCTGGACATTATTCTTACTACATTCTTGGATTTGGGATGGACTGCAACTAAACAAAAGCTACTTTGCTTCATCTGGAAGTGTACAATACTGCTAACACGGTTAGCCATTTCCAATCTGCCACTAAACCTGTAACGGTTCATTTCTGGACACTACTTTATATTACATTCTTGGATTGGGTATCCTGCGTGCTATTTGGCACTAAGTGCAGGATTTTTCTCTTTGTCTGAACGTTGCACTGTAACAAAAGAAGCCAAGAAACAGTATAATTTACTAACATCGGATTTACACCAATCAGAAAGCATTTTCAGGACAGCGCCCTCAATAGTGACGTCATTACGGCCGTACAACTGGTCACAGAGAAGGCTGATTGCGCACTCGTCTGGGTAAGCCCCTGTCTTTCTAGCAAACCAACTCCCGATTGAAAAGTTAAGTGTGGATTTGGACTATCTTTGCTGTATCATGAACTTTAAATTGAAAGTCTAGTCATATATCAAGTGATGGCAACTTAAATTGTAGAAATTGTTTTTATTTACGGAGACATCCGTTTTTACATTTTTATATCACCTAATGTGAATAAATTTATATCTCTTTAGACATTCATCTACCTTGTTTATTTTCTCTAATAAGTCTCACATTAATACAATTTATCACCTTTATCACCTTTAGCTTTTAGCGCTCCTATCTACTTTTCACTCATATGTTCATCTCTGCTACCTAGTTGGGGACTCATAGGTATTTTTAGGAGTTTGGTGTACCTTCCTGCGCTCTCTAGTACTATTCCCATACTATTTGCTTTTGTGTCCCTTCTATTGAGCAGCGGTTGTTTTTTATCCTTTATCTTTTATTTAAATACGCCTGTAAAGTTATACCTTGAATATATTTGGCACATTGCAGCTGTATGATTGATACTGAATCACTGCTATAATTGTTTAATATTTTTTTATATATTTTTTACTTTTCACTCACTATAATTTTATAACATTACGACACGTATACTCACACGATTTCAAGGATATATATATATATATTTTCACATATATTTTTGCACTTATAATTTTTCACTCACATATGTCTAACTCCCCTAATATGGAGGATATTTTTGCATTTAGAGATCACCTACACAAAGAATTATATGACCACAAAGAAGATAATGATAACACAGATTTAGAATATGAAAGCCTAGAAGACACCCTTATTAAATTGGAGAAACTCCTGATAAAGGAATTAAAACAAAAAACTGAAATAATTTTTCTAAATAAATACACTGGGAAAGGCCTAATCCCTAAAGGCTTAGTATTAACCAAAGCCTGTGCCTTTCCCCTTAAAGAAATTTTCCAAAAAGAATGGGACGAAGTTTTATCTAAAGCTTCAAATAATCTAATGGAGATCTTAAAAAGGTCTAGAAAAGACACTTTAGTGGATTTAGAGAAAGAAATAGTAGATATTAGGGAGAAACTGAAGGATAAAAAATCGCTATCTTTTAAAGAAAAACAGAAAGATATCATTGATAGACTAAATATCTTGAATAAAGATATTTTAAGAACTAAATGGAAAAAATTAGAAAGGGATACCAAGAAACCAGATGAAAATGTAAACAATGAGAATAACATCAGGGACCCTCACATTTCAAATGAAAACTGGACAACGGTCAATTATAATAAAAAGAAAGATAACAGACATTTTCATAACTCAAGATCTAACACTTATAATTATAGAGATAGAGATATGAGGGAACAGAATAGAGACTCAAACAGATCCTGGAGGCATTATTACCCACATCACAACAGGGGATATAATAATGAACATTATAATTATAGAAATGCACACTCATATGATAACAGGAATAACTACTATAACCATTATACGGGAAGCAGATCGAATGAGCATTATGATAATTACCAAGATAGAGAACTACCATATCGCACAAATAGACCCATTTGGGAACACAAAGATAGGTGGGAAACACCGGTAAGAAACAGATATTCACCATTAGACCCTGACACTGAAAGGAATAGTCGTGGGGAGACTGATACTCCTTTTTTAGTGAACAGCCCTCCAAGGGAGGGCACTTCAAAAGATCTCATGGAGAACAGCAAAATGAGTGTATGGGGACAGTATCCACAACAGAAAAACAGAAAAAGACCTCTAGAGGAACAAGAGGTAGTGGGATCAACAAAAGAGGCAAAAAGAGGGAGATAACAAAAAATGGAGTCTTTAATATTAGTAGCACTATACTACAAGATGAGGAAACAAAGATTTTAAACTATGGTCTCTCTTTTGCCCCTAGTGTAAGGATAAACAAATTTAATACACATATTCACGTTAAAAAAATCATTAGAAACCTCACCTTGAAAAGATTCTATATGAAAGGTCCTCTGGAAAGTATCTCTGCTAATAAAGTAAAATCATCAGAAGATGAATTTAGCCATACTAATCTTAAACCAAAATCTACCTTTAACCCTATCTCTGCGAAAGGGAATCACCTCGAGACCTTTGAACAAATGGTACTAAAAGATCTGAAAAATAGCAAACCTACAAAATTTCTTAAAACAAATATGACAAAAAAAGAGACCCTAATTATAGAAAATTTAAAAAAGAATCAAAAAGTAACCATTAAGCCCGCCGACAAGGGCGGCGGGATTGTAGTAATGGACACTACCTACTACGAAACAGAGGCCCTAAGACTTTTAGGAGACACTAGAACATATAAAAAACTGGACCTTAATCCCACAAATAAGTTTGCTGCATTACTCAAAAAACTGATAAGAGAAGGTAGAGATTTAGGAATACTAAATGAAAAAGAGGTAGAATACCTGGACCCCAATTATCCTAGGGTCCCGGTATTCTATTTCCTCCCAAAAATACATAAGAATCTTTCCCAACCCCCTGGGAGACCTATTATCTCAGGCATAGGGTCGCTCTCCTCTAACCTCTCACAATATGTGGACACATTCCTACAAAAATATGTAAGGGGTTTGGACTCATATCTGAGAGACTCCACTCAGGTACTTAACATCTTAGAACAAGTCAATTGGGAAGATAACTTTATTCTAGTGACTGGAGATATTACGTCCCTATACACGGTAATTGATCACGAGAAAGGAGTCACAGCAATCAAACAATATCTAGATAGAGACGTGGAACTAAAATCAGAACAAAAAGAATTTCTGTTAAAAAGTATTTCATTTATCTTAAAAAACAATTACTTCATGTACAACAACAAATTTTATTTACAAATAGAAGGTACGGCTATGGGCACGAGGTTCGCACCAAGTTACGCCAACTTATTCGTTGGTAACTGGGAAGAGTCCTTCTTCCAGTTGGGTGACTATGGTGCGAACCTCGTGCTCTATAGACGTTACATAGATGACGTATTATTAATATGGAAGGGGTCCGAATCTGAGCTGTTAAAACTATTTTCTGATATAAATTTGAATGACAAAGGGCTTAACTTTACATTTAACCACAGTAAAGATAGGGTAGTCTTTTTAGATTTAGAAATAATGGTAATAAACAGCAATTTAGAGACTAAGACACATTTCAAAGAAGTAAACTGTAACAACTTTATCCATTCACAAAGCTGTCACCTCCAGCAATGGATAGATAACATTCCAGTGGGCCAAAGCCTAAGAGTAAGGAAGAACTGCTCCAGAATCTCAGACTTTGATAACCAAATAGAAACCCTGATTGAGAAATTCAAAGATAGAGGCTATGATGATGAGGTCATAGATAAAGCTGTGGTAAGAGCAAGAAACACAGACAGAAAAAGCCTCCTCTCATATAAACAAAAACCCACCAATAATGACTCTGAAATAATTAATGTCCCATTCATAACTGAATACAATGAAGATCATAGAATCATGCGAAAAATTCTCAATAAACACTGGCCCATATTAAAAGCTGACCCTATAGTTGGAGACTCACTCCCACAGAAACCAAGACTGATTTTTAGAAAAACTAGAAATTTCAAAACACTACTTGCATCTAGCACACGTACAAGAACAACAAAAAAACCGATCCTTACACAGAAAGATCTACAAGGAGGGACAATATCAGGTTTTTTTCCCTGCTATTCTTGCAAGGCCTGCAAGCATAGTGATAAGAGAAGAATAATACATATTCCAAAATCAAATAAAGAAATTACGATTAAGGACTGTATTAGATGTACCACAAAGGGAGTAATTTACATTTTGAGGTGCACATGTAATCTGATATATTTCGGGGAGACCAAACGAATGATCAGAGATAGGATCAGAGAGCATTTATTATGCATTGAGAAAGGCATGGTAGACACCAACTTATATAAGCACTTCAAGTCAATACACAAAGGGAATACCAAAGATTTGAGCTATTGGGGAATAATACAGGTGAAACAAAACTGGAGGGGAGGTAATATAGAGAAAGCTCTAAAAATCAAAGAAGCAGAATTGATTTATAAATATAACACCTTGTTCCCTGCCGGTCTGAACTCTGAGTTAGACATTTCACCTTTTCTATTTGACTAATAATTAGTCTGCACAAATAAACATGACACTATATCATTTAGCAGGCTTTACTGATACTTCTGATTCTCCCCTTTTATCCCTCTTTTTCTTTTTTTCTCTTTTTTTCTTCTTTTCTTCTTTTTTTCCTTTTTTTCTTTCTTTCTTTTTTCGTTCTATTATTATTTTCCATGTTCTATATATAAAGATCTTGCTTTTAATTAAGAAACCCTTTTGAGGGAGTGTGAATATCAATTGCAAAACACCCTAAAATTGTATGTATATATTTTTTATATATGAGTTGCCTTAGTTTAGTGTTGCCAATACTACCTTAAAAATATGACTACCTTAAAACCAAAGACCGCCCTAGCTTCAATCTCCCAGGTGGAATTTGACCTATGGGAAGCAAGCAACACCTTTAAAAGAAGATACACCTGTTGCAGACCAGTCATCTTGAAAAAGCCCTGCAAAGGGAGAAACGCGTTGATGTACTGCAACTAAACCTAGAATATTACTTGCCATTTAAAAGTGAGCAACACTGCTAACACTGTTAGCCATTTCCTATCTTGCCATTAGACCTTAACGGGTCATTTCTGGACATTATTCTTACTACATTCTTGGATTTGGGATGGACTGCAACTAAACAAAAGCTACTTTGCTTCATCTGGAAGTGTACAATACTGCTAACACGGTTAGCCATTTCCAATCTGCCACTAAACCTGTAACGGTTCATTTCTGGACACTACTTTATATTACATTCTTGAATTGGGTATCCTGCGTGCTATTTGGCACTAAGTGCAGGATTTTTCTCTTTGTCTGAACGTTGCACTGTAACAAAAGAAGCCAAGAAACAGTATAATTTACTAACATCGGATTTACACCAATCAGAAAGCATTTTCAGGACAGCGCCCTCAATAGTGACGTCATTACGGCCGTACAACTGGTCACAGAGAAGGCTGATTGCGCACTCGTCTGGGTAAGCCCCTGTCTTTCTAGCAAACCAACTCCCGATTGAAAAGTTAAGTGTGGATTTGGACTATCTTTGCTGTATCATGAACTTTAAATTGAAAGTCTAGTCATATATCAAGTGATGGCAACTTAAATTGTAGAAATTGTTTTTATTTACGGAGACGTCCGTTTTTACATTTTTATATCACCTAATGTGAATAAATTTATATCTCTTTAGACATTCATCTACCTTGTTTATTTTCTCTAATAAGTCTCACATTAATACAATTTATCACCTTTATCACCTTTAGCTTTTAGCGCTCCTATCTACTTTTCACTCATATGTTCATCTCTGCTACCTAGTTGGGGACTCATAGGTATTTTTAGGAGTTTGGTGTACCTTCCTGCGCTCTCTAGTACTATTCCCATACTATTTGCTTTTGTGTCCCTTCTATTGAGCAGCGGTTGTTTTTTATCCTTTATCTTTTATTTAAATACGCCTGTAAAGTTATACCTTGAATATATTTGGCACATTGCAGCTGTATGATTGATACTGAATCACTGCTATAATTGTTTAATATTTTTTTATATATTTTTTACTTTTCACTCACTATAATTTTATAACATTACGACACGTATACTCACACGATTTCAAGGATATATATATATATTTTCACATATATTTTTGCACTTATAATTTTTCACTCACATATGTCTAACTCCCCTAATATGGAGGATATTTTTGCATTTAGAGATCACCTACACAAAGAATTATATGACCACAAAGAAGATAATGATAACACAGATTTAGAATATGAAAGCCTAGAAGACACCCTTATTAAATTGGAGAAACTCCTGATAAAGGAATTAAAACAAAAAACTGAAATAATTTTTCTAAATAAATACACTGGGAAAGGCCTAATCCCTAAAGGCTTAGTATTAACCAAAGCCTGTGCCTTTCCCCTTAAAGAAATTTTCCAAAAAGAATGGGACGAAGTTTTATCTAAAGCTTCAAATAATCTAATGGAGATCTTAAAAAGGTCTAGAAAAGACACTTTAGTGGATTTAGAGAAAGAAATAGTAGATATTAGGGAGAAACTGAAGGATAAAAAATCGCTATCTTTTAAAGAAAAACAGAAAGATATCATTGATAGACTAAATATCTTGAATAAAGATATTTTAAGAACTAAATGGAAAAAATTAGAAAGGGATACCAAGAAACCAGATGAAAATGTAAACAATGAGAATAACATCAGGGACCCTCACATTTCAAATGAAAACTGGACAACGGTCAATTATAATAAAAAGAAAGATAACAGACATTTTCATAACTCAAGATCTAACACTTATAATTATAGAGATAGAGATATGAGGGAACAGAATAGAGACTCAAACAGATCCTGGAGGCATTATTACCCACATCACAACAGGGGATATAATAATGAACATTATAATTATAGAAATGCACACTCATATGATAACAGGAATAACTACTATAACCATTATACGGGAAGCAGATCGAATGAGCATTATGATAATTACCAAGATAGAGAACTACCATATCGCACAAATAGACCCATTTGGGAACACAAAGATAGGTGGGAAACACCGGTAAGAAACAGATATTCACCATTAGACCCTGACACTGAAAGGAATAGTCGTGGGGAGACTGATACTCCTTTTTTAGTGAACAGCCCTCCAAGGGAGGGCACTTCAAAAGATCTCATGGAGAACAGCAAAATGAGTGTATGGGGACAGTATCCACAACAGAAAAACAGAAAAAGACCTCTAGAGGAACAAGAGGTAGTGGGATCAACAAAAGAGGCAAAAAGAGGGAGATAACAAAAAATGGAGTCTTTAATATTAGTAGCACTATACTACAAGATGAGGAAACAAAGATTTTAAACTATGGTCTCTCTTTTGCCCCTAGTGTAAGGATAAACAAATTTAATACACATATTCACGTTAAAAAATTCATTAGAAACCTCACCTTGAAAAGATTCTATATGAAAGGTCCTCTGGAAAGTATCTCTGCTAATAAAGTAAAATCATCAGACGATGAATTTAGCCATACTAATCTTAAACCAAAATCTACCTTTAACCCTATCTCTGCGAAAGGGAATCACCTCGAGACCTTTGAACAAATGGTACTAAAGGATCTGAAAAATAGCAAACCTACAAAATTTCTTAAAACAAATATGACAAAAAAAGAGACCCTAATTATAGAAAATTTAAAAAAGAATCAAAAAGTAACCATTAAGCCCGCCGACAAGGGCGGCGGGATTGTAGTAATGGACACTACCTACTACGAAACAGAGGCCCTAAGACTTTTAGGAGACACTAGAACATATAAAAAACTGGACCTTAATCCCACAAATAAGTTTGCTGCATTACTCAAAAAACTGATAAGAGAAGGTAGAGATTTAGGAATACTAAATGAAAAAGAGGTAGAATACCTGGACCCCAATTATCCTAGGGTCCCGGTATTCTATTTCCTCCCAAAAATACATAAGAATCTTTCCCAACCCCCTGGGAGACCTATTATCTCAGGCATAGGGTCGCTCTCCTCTAACCTCTCACAATATGTGGACACATTCCTACAAAAATATGTAAGGGGTTTGGACTCATATCTGAGAGACTCCACTCAGGTACTTAACATCTTAGAACAAGTCAATTGGGAAGATAACTTTATTCTAGTGACTGGAGATATTACGTCCCTATACACGGTAATTGATCACGAGAAAGGAGTCACAGCAATCAAACAATATCTAGATAGAGACGTGGAACTAAAATCAGAACAAAAAGAATTTCTGTTAAAAAGTATTTCATTTATCTTAAAAAACAATTACTTCATGTACAACAACAAATTTTATTTACAAATAGAAGGTACGGCTATGGGCACAAGGTTCGCACCAAGTTACGCCAACTTATTCGTTGGTAACTGGGAAGAGTCCTTCTTCCAGTTGGGTGACTATGGTGCGAACCTCGTGCTCTATAGACGTTACATAGATGACGTATTATTAATATGGAAGGGGTCCGAATCTGAGCTGTTAAAACTATTTTCTGATATAAATTTGAATGACAAAGGGCTTAACTTTACATTTAACCACAGTAAAGATAGGGTAGTCTTTTTAGATTTAGAAATAATGGTAATAAACAGCAATTTAGAGACTAAGACACATTTCAAAGAAGTAAACTGTAACAACTTTATCCATTCACAAAGCTGTCACCTCCAGCAATGGATAGATAACATTCCAGTGGGCCAAAGCCTAAGAGTAAGGAAGAACTGCTCCAGAATCTCAGACTTTGATAACCAAATAGAAACCCTGATTGAGAAATTCAAAGATAGAGGCTATGATGATGAGGTCATAGATAAAGCTGTGGTAAGAGCAAGAAACACAGACAGAAAAAGCCTCCTCTCATATAAACAAAAACCCACCAATAATGACTCTGAAATAATTAATGTCCCATTCATAACTGAATACAATGAAGATCATAGAATCATGCGAAAAATTCTCAATAAACACTGGCCCATATTAAAAGCTGACCCTATAGTTGGAGACTCACTCCCACAGAAACCAAGACTGATTTTTATAAAAACTAGAAATTTCAAAACACTACTTGCATCTAGCACACGTACAAGAACAACAAAAAAAACGATCCTTACACAGAAAGATCTACAAGGAGGGACAATATCAGGTTTTTTTCCCTGCTATTCTTGCAAGGCCTGCAAGCATAGTGATAAGAGAAGAATAATACATATTCCAAAATCAAATAAAGAAATTACGATTAAGGACTGTATTAGATGTACCACAAAGGGAGTAATTTACATTTTGAGGTGCACATGTAATCTGATATATTTCGGGGAGACCAAACGAATGATCAGAGATAGGATCAGAGAGCATTTATTATGCATTGAGAAAGGCATGGTAGACACCAACTTATATAAGCACTTCAAGTCAATACACAAAGGCCTAGATTTGGAGTTCGGCGGTAAAAGTGCTGTTAACGCTCCGCGGGTTTTTTTCTGGCCGCACCATAAATTTAACTCTGGTATCGAGAGTTCAAACAAATGCTGCGTTAGGCTCCAAAAAAGGAGCGTAGAGCATTTTTACCGCAAATGCAACTCTCGATACCAGAGTTGCTTACGGACGCGGCCGGCCTCAAAAACGTGCTCGTGCACGATTCTCCCATAGGAAACAATGGGACTGTTTGAGCTGAAAAAAAACCTAACACCTGCAAAAAAGCAGCGTTCAGCTCCTAACGCAGCCCCATTGTTTCCTATGGGAAACACTTCCTACGTCTGCACCTAACACCCTAACATGTACCCCGAGTCTAAACACCCCTAGCCTTACACTTATTAACCCCTAATCTGCCGCCCCCGCTATCGCTGACCCCTGCATTACACTTTTAACCCCTAATCTGCCGCTCCGTAAAACGCCGCCACCTACGTTATCCTTATGTACCCCTAATCTGCTGCCCTAACATCGCCGACCCCTATGTTATATTTATTAACCCCTAATCTGCCCCCCACAACGTCGCCGACACCTACCTACACTTATTAACCCCTAATCTGCCGAGCGGACCTGAGCGCTACTATAATAAAGTTATTAACCCCTAATCCGCCTCACTAACCCTATCATAAATAGTATTAACCCCTAATCTGCCCTCCCTAACATCGCCGACACCTACCTTCAATTATTAACCCCTAATCTGCCGACCGGAGCTCACCGCTATTCTAATAAATGTATTAACCCCTAAAGCTAAGTCTAACCCTAACACTAACACCCCCCTAAGTTAAATATAATTTTTATCTAACGAAATAAATTAACTCTTATTAAATAACTTATTCCTATTTAAAGCTAAATACTTACCTGTAAAATAAATCCTAATATAGCTACAATATAAATTATAATTATATTATAGCTATTTTAGGATTAATATTTATTTTACAGGCAACTTTGTAATTATTTTAACCAGGTACAATAGCTATTAAATAGTTAAGAACTATTTAATAGTTACCTAGTTAAAATAATAACAAATTTACCTGTAAAATAAATCCTAACCTAAGTTATAATTAAACCTAACACTACCCTATCAATAAAATAATTAAATAAACTACCTACAATTACCTACAATTAACCTAACACTACACTATCAATAAATTAATTAAACACAATTCCTACAAATAAATACAATTAAATAAACTAGCTAAAGTACAAAAAATAAAAAAGAACTAAGTTACAGAAAATAAAAAAATATTTACAAACATAAGAAAAATATTACAACAATTTTAAACTAATTACACCTACTCTAAGCCCCCTAATAAAATAACAAAGCCCCCCAAAATAAAAAATTCCCTACCCTATTCTAAATTAAAAAAGTTACAAGCTCTTTTACCTTACCAGCCCTGAACAGGGCCCTTTGCGGGGCATGCCCCAAGAATTTCAGCTCTTTTGCCTGTAAAAAAAAACATACAATACCCCCCCCCAACATTACAACCCACCACCCACATACCCCTAATCTAACCCAAACCCCCCTTAAATAAACCTAACACTAATCCCCTGAAGATCTTCCTACCTTGTCTTCACCATCCAGGTATCACCGATCCGTCCTGGCTCCAAGATCTTCATCCAACCCAAGCGGGGGTTGGCGATCCATAATCCGGTGCTCCAAAGTCTTCCTCCTATCCGGCAAGAAGAGGACATCCGGACCGGCAAACATCTTCTCCAAGCGGCATCTTCGATCTTCTTCCATCCGGTGCGGAGCGGGTCCATCTTGAAGCAGGCGACGCGGATCCATCCTCTTCTTCCGATGTCTCCCGACTAATGACGGTTCCTTTAAGGGACGTCATCCAAGATGGCGTCCCTCGAATTCCGATTGGCTGATAGGATTCTATCAGCCAATCGGAATTAAGGTAGGAATTTTCTGATTGGCTGATGGAATCAGCCAATCAGAATCAAGTTCAATCCGATTGGCTGATCCAATCAGCCAATCAGATTGAGCTCGCATTCTATTGGCTGTTCCGATCAGCCAATAGAATGCGAGCTCAATCTGATTGGCTGATTGGATCGGCCAATCGGATTGAACTAGATTCTGATTGGCTGATTCCATCAGCCAATCAGAAAATTCCTACCTTAATTCCGATTGGCTGATAGAATCCTATCAGCCAATCGGAATTCGAGGGACGCCATCTTGGATGACGTCCCTTAAAGGAACTGTCATTAGTCGGGAGACATCGGAAGAAGAGGATGGATCCGCGTCGCCTGCTTCAAGATGGACCCGCTCCGCACCGGATGGAAGAAGATCGAAGATGCCGCTTGGAGAAGATGTTTGCCGGTCCGGATGTCCTCTTCTTGCCGGATAGGAGGAAGACTTTGGAGCACCGGATTATGGATCGCCAACCCCCGCTTGGGTTGGATGAAGATCTTGGAGCCAGGACGGATCGGTGATACCTGGATGGTGAAGACAAGGTAGGAAGATCTTCAGGGGATTAGTGTTAGGTTTATTTAAGGGGGGTTTGGGTTAGATTAGGGGTATGTGGGTGGTGGGTTGTAATGTTGGGGGGGGGGTATTGTATGTTTTTTTTTACAGGCAAAAGAGCTGAAATTCTTGGGGCATGCCCCGCAAAGGGCCCTGTTCAGGGCTGGTAAGGTAAAAGAGCTTGTAACTTTTTTAATTTAGAATAGGGTAGGGAATTTTTTATTTTGGGGGGCTTTGTTATTTTATTAGGGGGCTTAGAGTAGGTGTAATTAGTTTAAAATTGTTGTAATATTTTTCTTATGTTTGTAAATATTTTTTTATTTTCTGTAACTTAGTTCTTTTTTATTTTTTGTACTTTAGCTAGTTTATTTAATTGTATTTATTTGTAGGAATTGTGTTTAATTAATTTATTGATAGTGTAGTGTTAGGTTAATTGTAGGTAATTGTAGGTAGTTTATTTAATTATTTTATTGATAGGGTAGTGTTAGGTTTAATTATAACTTAGGTTAGGATTTATTTTACAGGTAAATTTGTAATTATTTTAACTAGGTAACTATTAAATAGTTCTTAACTATTTAATAGCTATTGTACCTGGTTAAAATAAATACAAAGTTGCCTGTAAAATAAATATTAATCCTAAAATAGCTATAATATAATTATAATTTATATTGTAGCTATATTAGGATTTATTTTACAGGTAAGTATTTAGCTTTAAATAGGAATAATTTATTTAATAAGAGTTAATTAATTTCGTTAGATGTAAATTATATTTAATTTAGGGGGGTGTTAGTGTTAGGGTTAGACTTAGCTTTAGGGGTTAATCCATTTATTAGAATAGCGGTGAGCTCCGGTCGGCAGATTAGGGGTTAATAATTGAAGGTAGGTGTCGGCGATGTTAGGGAGGGCAGATTAGGGGTTAATACTATTTATGATAGGGTTAGTGAGGCGGATTAGGGGCTAATAACTTTATTATAGTAGCGCTCAGGTCCGCTCGGCAGATTAGGAGTTAATAAGTGTAGGCAGGTGTCGGCGACGTTGAGGGGGGCAGATTAGGGGTTAATAAATATAATATAGGGGTCGGCGATGTTAGGGGCAGCAGATTAGGGGTACATAGGGATAACGTAGGTGGCGGCGATTTGCGGTCGGAAGATTAGGGGTTAATTATTTTAAGTAGCTTGCGGCGACGTTGTGGGGGGCAAGTTAGGGGTTAAGAAATATAATATAGGGGTCGGCGGGGTTAGGGGCAGCAGATTAGGGGTACATAAGTATAACGTAGGTGGCGGTCGGCAGATTAGGGGTTAAAAATTTTAATCGAGTGGCGGCGATGTGGGGGGAGCTCGGTTTAGGGGTACATAGGTAGTTTATGGGTGTTAGTGTACTTTAGGGTACAGTAGTTAAGAGCTTTATAAACCGGCGTTAGCCCAGAAAGCTCTTAACTACTGACTTTTTTCTGCGGCTGGAATCTTGTCGTTAGAGCTCTAACGCTCACTGCAGAAACGACTCTAAATACCGGAGTTAGAAAGATCCCATTGAAAAGATAGGATACGCAAATGGCGTAGGGGGATCTGCGGTATGGAAAAGTCGCGGCTGAAAAGTGAGCGTTAGACCCTTACCTACACGACTCTAAATACCGGCGGTAGCCTAAAACCAGCGTTAGGAGCCTCTAACGCTGGTTTTCACGGCTAACGCCAAACTCCAAATCTAGGCCAAAGGGAATACCAAAGATTTGAGCTATTGGGGAATAATACAGGTGAAACAAAACTGGAGGGGAGGTAATATAGAGAAAGCTCTAAAAATCAAAGAAGCAGAATTGATTTATAAATATAACACCTTGTTCCCTGCCGGTCTGAACTCTGAGTTAGACATTTCACCTTTTCTATTTGACTAATAATTAGTCTGCACAAATAAACATGACACTATATCATTTAGCAGGCTTTACTGATACTTCTGATTCTCCCCTTTTATCCCTCTTTTTCTTTTTTTCTCTTTTTTTCTTCTTTTCTTCTTTTTTTCCTTTTTTTCTTTCTTTCTTTTTTCGTTCTATTATTATTTTCCATGTTCTATATATAAAGATCTTGCTTTTAATTAAGAAACCCTTTTGAGGGAGTGTGAATATCAATTGCAAAACACCCTAAAATTGTATGTATATATATTTTTATATATGAGTTGCCTTAGTTTAGTGTTGCCAATACTACCTTAAAAATATGACTACCTTAAAACCAAAGACCGCCCTAGCTTCAATCTCCCAGGTGGAATTTGACCTATGGGAAGCAAGCAACACCTTTAAAAGAAGATACACCTGTTGCAGACCAGTCATCTTGAAAAAGCCCTGCAAAGGGAGAAACGCGTTGATGTACTGCAACTAAACCTAGAATATTACTTGCCATTTAAAAGTGAGCAACACTGCTAACACTGTTAGCCATTTCCTATCTTGCCATTAGACCTTAACGGGTCATTTCTGGACATTATTCTTACTACATTCTTGGATTTGGGATGGACTGCAACTAAACAAAAGCTACTTTGCTTCATCTGGAAGTGTACAATACTGCTAACACGGTTAGCCATTTCCAATCTGCCACTAAACCTGTAACGGTTCATTTCTGGACACTACTTTATATTACATTCTTGGATTGGGTATCCTGCGTGCTATTTGGCACTAAGTGCAGGATTTTTCTCTTTGTCTGAACGTTGCACTGTAACAAAAGAAGCCAAGAAACAGTATAATTTACTAACATCGGATTTACACCAATCAGAAAGCATTTTCAGGACAGCGCCCTCAATAGTGACGTCATTACGGCCGTACAACTGGTCACGGAGAAGGCTGATTGCGCACTCGTCTGGGTAAGCCCCTGTCTTTCTAGCAAACCAACTCCCGATTGAAAAGTTAAGTGTGGATTTGGACTATCTTTGCTGTATCATGAACTTTAAATTGAAAGTCTAGTCATATATCAAGTGATGGCAACTTAAATTGTAGAAATTGTTTTTATTTACGGAGACGTCCGTTTTTACATTTTTATATCACCTAATGTGAATAAATTTATATCTCTTTAGACATTCATCTACCTTGTTTATTTTCTCTAATAAGTCTCACATTAATACAATTTATCACCTTTATCACCTTTAGCTTTTAGCGCTCCTATCTACTTTTCACTCATATCTACAGTGGAGGAGCATGATCAGCGTTTGAGTTGTGTGCTGCAGGCTATCAAAGAGTCTGGGCTGAAGCTGAATAAAGAAAAATGTCATTTTAGGAAAACTGAATTATGCTACTTTGGGCATATCATCAACGGGGATGGCATCAAGCCGGACCCCGAGAAAATTCGGGCTATTGAACAGATGAAAAGCCCTTCTGATGTACATGAGCTGAGACAGATATTGGGCCTTGTAAATTACGTGGGCAAGTTTCTTCCAGATTTATCTACAGTTTTACACCCTATCACAGAGTTGCTTAAGAAAGATGTTGCCTGGGTCTGGGGACCCTCACAGGAAAAAGCGTTCCTGCATGCCAAGTCACTGCTGGGGTCTGCCCCAGTGCTGGGGTTCTACGACCCTTCAAAAAAGACTGTGGTTAGTGCTGATGCAAGCAGTTATGGGTTGGGGGCTGCACTCCTGCAACTGAATGACAACAAACTACAGCCCATCGCCTACTGTTCCCACACACTGACGGCTGTGGAGTCAAAATACGCTCAAATTGAGAAAGAGTGCCTGGCTGCAGTTTGGGCCTGTGAGCGCTTTCAGCGTTATCTAGTGGGTTTGGAGAAATTTAGTCTGGAAACTGACCACAAACCGCTAGTCCCTCTAATCAATTCTTATGACATTGACAAAACACCCTTGAGATGCCAGAGACTTTTAATGAGACTGCTCAGGTTCAATGTTCAGGCAGTGCATGTGCCGGGGAAACAACTGGTTGTGGCAGATACACTATCCAGGCTCCCGCTGGCTGCTGCTGAAGAATCCTCCACGGAGTCGGATGTGAAAGTGTATGTTGATTCAGTTCTGGCCTCTAAGTCCATTTCTTCAAGGAAACTGGAAGAGATAAAGAAAGAGACATATTTGGACACAGATCTGCAAGAAGTTATAAGGTACATAAAAGATGGCTGGCCCGAGAGCCGGGCAGCCTGGATGTCTTTAAATGCTTACCAGCCAGAGAGGTCGCAGCTCACGGAGCTGGAGGGGTTGGTGCTGTTCCAAGACCGCATTGTAATTCCTGTCAGCATGAGGAAGGAGATGTTAAACAGGATTCACGATGGCCACTTAGGCATTACAAAGTGCAGAGAGAGAGCAGCTACAGCTGTGTGGTGGCCTGGGATCAGCTCCGACATTGCAAATCACGTGTCTAAATGTGCCTTTTGCCGGGAACGCCGGCCTACTCAGAGAAGGGAGCCCTTGATGTCTATTCCGCTGCCTGCGGGGCCGTGGCAGAAAATAGCTGCTGATTTGTGTGAACTGCACGGGAAAAAGTTTCTTGTTGTGATCGACTACTATTCCAGGTATTTGGAAATTGCACCCCTGAATGATATCACAAGTCAGGCCGTTATCATTCGCCTGAAGAGCTTGTTTGCCCGCTGGGGCATTCCAATGGAGCTGGTGAGTGATAATGGTATGCAGTTCGCTTCTACAGAGTTCAGTGCTTTCAGCAGGGAATATGATTTTGTACATTCCACATCAAGTCCACATTATCCGCATGCCAACGGAATGGCTGAAAGGGCAGTTCAAACAACAAAATTCATTCTAAAGCAATCTGAGCCGTACCTAGCCCTCTTGTCATACAGGGCGACGCCCATTCAAGCCACCGGGTTTAGCCCGGCACAGCTGATGCTAGGACGCCAGATTCGCACCACTTTACCCTCAGTGGGTGTCTTCAAGCCGCCTGGCCCTGTTCCTCGGGACGAAGTCCTTAGGAGGGATGAAGAGGCCAAAAAGGGTTATTGTTTCTTCTACGACAGGAGACATTCTGTCAGGCCTTTACAGGAACTGAAAGCGGGCCAAAGTGTCAGAATTAAACTGGATGATGAGAAGAAATGGAAGACGCCTGCTATGGTAGTGGGCCGCTCTACAGAACCAAGGTCTTACACAGTCCTTACAGAGGGAGGGACGGTTACACGCCGTAACCGAAGACATCTTCAGTCTGTACCTGAGAGTCTGGAACCGGATACCTCAGTACCACAGCCGGTGGGATCCCCTGTTCTAAGAGAGGTGCCTTCCCCTCAGCAAGATCACAGCGGGGATATATCTTTGCCTCCAGCAGACTCTTGTTCACCATCTTCTGTATCAGAGGACAGTTCATGCAAAGTTACATCAAGCGGAAGAGTGGTGAAACTTCCGGCCCGATACAGGGACTGACTTTAGCTAGAACAGTGACCGGAAGTATGGGCAGAATAATCCCATGGTCACTGTGGACTAGGGTAGTCTACCCCGATGTCCAAGTCAGGATGTAATTTATTTGTTCATGTTTTCTAATCTATCTGTTTTTATAATGTTCAAAACAAAAATGTTGTTGTATACCCTGTTGGTGTACCTTGTTATTTATTATATGCAAATGTATGCTTTGCCTTTGAAAAAGGGGAAGATGTGATGAGAGCAGGATGTGATGTCACTAGTATGTGGGCGGGACTTAGGTCCGGTGTCTGTGTCGCAGTTAGTTTAGTACAATCAACCTGACTAGATGTGTATTGTTATGCTCTGCAATAAAATAGAGTTGTACCATCATTGCTGTGTCCTGCATATGTCCTGCATCTCATGACAATATATATATATATATATATATATATATATACACACACACACACACAAACAAACATAATGTGCTGTTCCCATAAAGCAAACAAGTAGATCTCACTGACAAATCTCATATTTCATAAACTAATACAACTCAATATGTTTATTCCGTGTACTGGCTCCCAGTGAACTTAAAGGGACACTGAACCAAAAAAATTTATTTCGTTATTCAGATAGAGCATGAAATTTTAAGCAACTTTCTAATTTACTCCTATTATCAAATTTGGATTTGGTAGGCCGATAAGGTGGTTTATTGTATCATGACTCAGAAATAAAGAAGTGTTCCACAGCCAGACTGCGCATCACCCCACAAGGCCAACAGCCACTTCAATGGGTCAGCAGAACTGCATATTATATCACATAATGAAAAAGGCAACAGTATTAACTAGCTTTGAGAACAAACAAACAATCACAGTCAAGATGATTATAATTAAACTTGAACCTTACTCCTACTGAAGCTGTCAGTATCTCAGTGTGGCATTAAGTTATAGTATGTAGGTAGCATAATTTTACTTAGGAATAAACAGCCTGTATGTTTCCTCTTGAGAGACCTGCTCTTTACAGTTATAAAATAAGATTGGTGGCCTTTATGGGTTTCCCGCGACCTGTGTATGTGTTGATAGGATCCCTGGGACCTAATGAAGAAGTAAACTACGGCGGGTGAGCCTAGCCGCCCCGGCCGCTGGCAGCCCAGCCCCCCCACTGCACCAAGATAGGAGAACAGGGATCCATAGTCAGCAGAACTATATAGAAGTGGTAGGATGTGAGATAGTGTGATTATGGTCTGAGTGCATCTTACATCTATGAGCTAATGGAACCCATATTCTAGTGTAGGTAGATTAAGTAAGGAGCTAATACACATAGCTAACTTTAAATAATATTTTGATATTGTGATGCAGCGGAACCTCAAGATCTATAAATATACAAGCTCAAAGTAATAGTACAGAGAAATTGTGTTCCTGCAAAGAGCTCAATATGCTAGAGTGCGACCAGCACACAAGAGTAATTAAATATGTGGGAAATAGTTGAATACAAAGCACTGTAATCACCCAAGCAGAACAAAACATATATTAACCAATAACATTTTCATCAGATAACCCTAAATATTGCACAGTCTATATCTTAAGGCATGAGACAAGTAAACAAGATGTGCTAAGTACTGATTAGGAGCAAAAACAGTAGAAGTAACCACCGGCTTCTTTGCAGTAGAGTGTGCGTGTGATAATATTCTGGCAGCGATAAGGTATATAGTATACACAACATTTGGAAATGCATATGAGGAAATAATATAGAATCTATCAGGAAAATAATGTAGTGACTACTGACTCAAGCCATATCATTTAACCACTCAAATAGATACATGGGATTCTAAGTAAATTAGAGTATGCAAATCCTAAGCACAACAACAAACAAGTATAAATGAAGGTGCAAATATAAACTGAAGATATAAGAGTAGTAATATATAGTCATATTAATATAACAAAACAACAGGGTATTAAACACCTTTTAAAAGTCAACAAGGTATATTGAGTTTTATAACAGTAAACGAATAGTAATGTCATCATTTTAGATCACTCCAGAGTGCATTAAGTTACTCATATTAGGAGTGAGTCACTAACCCACACCATCTCGCCTGGTTATGATGTTTATAATGCCAAACGTGGTGAGACTGATGGAAGCCTTAGGGATGAGCCCGTGCAGTATGCTGAATCTCTGATCCTTGATGCATGGGCAGTGCTGGGTAAGGCCATCTGGATGAAGGAACAGTTCTAAGCGTATAAGGTAAGAGTCCTTCTGAGCTGTTGCTCCGCTGAACCAATCTGCCCGCGACTGATCCCAAGGGTCACTGCAAGTCGCAACACAAGATGCTTGGTATTTCTCTGGTATTCTGCGGTCTGCTGCATCGGATGGTATGTAAGCTAGGCTAACACTGCTTGGGAGCCATGAGCGTTCAGTTATGGAAGTTTTGTCCCCTGTGTCCGCCTCAGTGATTTCAGGTACAGAGTTATTCCTGAAATGAATCTTCACAGCATCTGATTTCTCTTCCACCACGTGACATTTGTCAGGTGCAAGATATATCGGATTTCTCATAATTAATAGGCCTTTTCGTTTGTGACCAAATTACATTATTTATGCAATCAATTATGGTGCTTAATCGCTTCAGGAGATCACTACCAATTATTAAACGATCAGTTGGCAGATCCAATATAATGGCAGGGTGTCTTATGACCCTGTTCCCCAGTTTAAATTTTAACCATGCTGTACCATAGACTTTTAGAGAGTCACTCCCAACACCTATTAGTGAACCATCAAATTCTTTTATTTTAGGTTTGTGGGGCGTTATCTCATTTAGCTGTGTGTAGTACCAGTGGGATAAAATGGTTGCCTGAGACCCAGTATCAATTAATCCCATGATAGGGATGGAGACTGAATCCTGCAGCTCAGCTAATACATAATATCTCCCTGCAGTTTCTACCATTTCACACATAAAATTGGCATGATCATACATCTGTGGGCTTCGCCACGTGTTACCTGAATCCGCCGCGTTACCTGATGCAGAAGAAACTTAATTCCTACCGGTCCCCTCTATAACAGGGTCGACTGAGTTCTTGTGTACTGCATCTGTGGAAATAAGGTTAAGAGAATGCTGCAAAGGAAGAGATTTGTTAAAGCTTTCAGGCCGAGGTTGCTCGTCATCACAGTTAAATCATCCGTTTCCGGTCTGTAGGGAGAGAATATGATTAGTACCATTATTGACATTTATAATTTCATTTGGTATATCTCTCCCCTCCCTTTGAGGGGATACTGCAGTATTTATGACTGTGCCTGTGGCCCACTGCTGGCCACTGGCTGTACCCCTAAAAAAGGATTGTTAAGTTGCTGAGTCGTAAAAGCTTGACTCATATTAGTGAATTGTTCACTCAACCAAATTAGCTATGTACTAAGCTGATCTACTTGATTGTACAAGTTACCTCTACCCCTGGGCCTATCTCTTGATGCCCCATAGTAGTGATTCCTGGACCATTGGGTCCCCTCAGAATCAGGGCCGCTGTTTCTATCCTGGCATGGTTGCCCCTGGGGTTCAACTTGCTCAGCATTAGTATTTTGGGGAGCACTATTTACTTGGGGTGTCTGGTTTCCCTGAGAGCATTTTCGCCACTTATTGTATCTACCTTTGCGGGGATACCTATTATCTTGTGGGTATTCTTCTCTTTAGGAGTAATTATTTAGCTGGGTATGCTCCCCATTTTGGGTATAGTCTCTCTGCGCCTCAGTCCGTGTTGGGGAGGGGCAGAGTTAAAACTTTGTGGGGATGGCCTGTTTCCTCGGGCCACTTATGCATAGGTTTTCTTTTTAGACTCCAAATTTAGGGGGCTAGGTGACACTCTAGTTTCTGCCACAATCTTGGGACTGGGTTTTGATTCCATTTTAACCCCCTGTTCACAGGACTGCTGAATAGAGTATAACTTTGTACTCTCTTTGATCAGCCATTCCAATGAGCAGTTCTCATCGAAATCTCTAGCTAAATTAAGTTTGATGGGTGCGGGCAGTGCTTCAAAAAATAAATTCACAAATTCTGAGCATTCAAATATGGGATTATCTTCAACCATACTGTACGCATTTTTCAGTACAGAAATGAATTCTATAGGAATTGATTTGCACTACATTTTAACCCATATACAGCTATTTTCGCTGCAGTTTTAGTGCGATGTTGCCTGAATTCTTTTCTGCACTGTCGTTTTGTCTCATTCCAGGAATGAATATTCATATCCTTTAGTGAAGCAAAGAATTTATGATATTTACCTTCAAATACCCAGGGCAGAAATTCAATTTTTGACTGCTCACTTGTAACATTCATTATAGATAAAGCACTTTCAAAGGTCTCTAAGTGATTAATTATAGAATTCGTTCCCTTGTTGGAGAATTTAGGTACTGCATGACTTAAAAATTGAATTATTCTATGGGTGTCATATACCATATTAGGCGTATCTTGGGATCTCCTAGGAGTTTTATTTTCGGGGTTGGAGCGTCTCTTATTAGCCCTTTTATTATGGGGAGACCCCCTACATACATTAGTACTACGTGGGCTATTTGGGTAGTTAGCTCCACCCTCTGACTCACTACTAGAGCTTCCCTCCCCCTCTTCAGCTGAGTCATAGCAGCTCCCTGAATTTATATCATGAGGTGACTGTCTATTTGGGAAATTTATTTCTGACTCAACAGGGGTATTTTGTCTACATTCTTCCCTAAATTTCTGCATTTCATCCCTGATGCATTCTCTAAGAGAATTCGAATTACCTGCGTTATTCTCAATGCTAATAGAGGGGTTTTCATTTTGACGATACAACCTTTTTAAATCACTTAATTCTCTCTGGCTTTGTGCGAGCTGTTTATTTAACTCTTGTATCTTTGCTAGTAAATTTAAGTTATGTTCATCTAAGGTGGCTATGTCTTGGGCAAACTCATCAATTTTATTTTCGCCTATTTTCAAATTCTCTTCACATCTGTGTGAGGAGCGAATACTATTTTCTAGTTCCTGTATTTGCAATTCCTTATCTATGAGGTAGAGCATATGCATATTACAAGGGGCCAAGATTTTAGTATTAGTTTGTCTCGCTTTTTGGGATTTTTGCATTGATTCATTTTTAATCATTCTTGGAATAATTCACTTTTTTTATTCCACCTTTCATCATCAATAGGAATATTTTTAGCCTTAATTTCAAGCATATCTATATAATCATTTAATTCACCCGCAATATTAAACCTCTCTTTAATGTGGCCTATAATGTTCATCTTAAGAACCTCACCTCGAGTAAGGGGTATTGTCGGGGAACAATTTTCAATGCTATGTACAGATTCTAAAGATTCCCCTCTGGTTATTTACATTATTATATTGGCTTAGTATTTAGTTAAAATAAAACGCTAATACAATTTTGGCCACTAAGAGAAGAAAAAAAAAATTATATTTTCAAAACTATTAATATTAATTTTGAAATATGAAAATCAATATTTAAATTTTTCAAAAATTTTTTTTTTATATATATTTTTTTCAATAATAATAATTTCTATTTACTACAAATATATCATATCAATATGATAAATATTAATAATATCTATAGCGAAGTGCCTCCAAATAATATGTCAGTATATGGCTGGGTTATAATACAATATATTTAATAATTATTCTTAAAAATAAAACCCCAATAAAATGCATATACAAAACAATAAAATTAATGTAAATTCCTAAGTTCTTTTTTATTAGTTAATATTTATAGACACGTTGAAATATATTTGTAGAAAACCAGATCTGAATCAAAACTATACATGTTTAAAATGATTAAAATATGCTATGCAAAGATCATAAAAGTTGACTTATTCACAATAGTCTCTCAAATCAGAGTTGCATTCAAAATACCACAATAAAATACAGAGATATGAGCCACTAACATTCAAGCAGTACAATCCGCTATATAGCCACAATTTATCTTATATAATTCCAATTTAAAAAATCAGAAATAGTATATATTATTTGTGCAAACAACCAATTCCGAAGCCAATTTATCTAAGCTGAAATAAATTCTTAGTCATCTACAATTAAGACCAATTTTAAAATATATTTGTAAATTTTCAAAGATAAATTACTTAGCATTAAGGATTAGTTTTAAAATACACAGGCTATGAAAAACAAGGTTAAAATACAAATTTTTATTTTAAATCTGCTATTTGACTATAGTTACAAATACCTTTAATTTAAATAAAAAAATTAGAACAATCATACATCACCAGTTTGAGCCAATTTGTAGTTCAATCTTTTCCAAATATTTTCAGATCACCTCATATGAAAATAAGTGTATTTGCAATTGATAAGAAAAAGTATGGCCGAATTTGCTTAGAGTTTGACTGTCTCCCACGCAACAGTTATATCAGTCAGTCTAGCAAAAATCAGCAGCCAATTTTTCTCAGTTACCAGTCCTCAAGCAAAGTCAGCAACCAACCTCCTCTCTCCTCTTGCATACAGCTTTTCTCATCTAATAATTGGTGAAAATATGGGAGGCCCTTCGGAAACTGATCATCTCATTGGTCACCTGGGAGGTGCTTCTCTGATCTGTAGTACCGTCTCTGATCTATAGGTGGCAGCAGACACCCAGGAATGCAGCCCCACCATCAAACATTGTTAACAGTTTAATACATTCTTATCAAGTGATTATTTATCACACTATAACTTTTTGCATTAATAAAACTCTCTTGTCATTATCTATGTTTTATTTAGCATAACAGAAAATGCATAATTTGATACCAAACATTATTATTTTTATTAACCCTATTAATAAGCAATTTATACTGCTAATTATTAATTTTAAAATCCATTTAAAATAGCATTCAGTATCCTGGAATTGTATTGTATTGTATTGTATCTCAATAGGAATGCAATGTATTTCATATTTCTAATGCATATTTGAATGCATGGCAATACCAGATGCAGATCTGAAATACAAATAATAGTGTTATTAATTTTTATGTTAAAATAGAAAATATCCACATGTGTCTGTTTTTATGACTAAGGACATCTTGTTTTCCTGTAAAACAAAGGGAAACATTGTCAAATATGTATACATCTATTTGCAGCATTTATACATTTATTATATATTTATTTAGAGATCCCATCTCCACATCAGTTGCTCCTATAATTTTCATTATATTTCTGGAAAACAGAGAAAAAAAAATGTGTTTGTCTTTAAATCAATGGGTCAGTATTTGTATATATCAATGTATTTTTCAACACAGCAAATATTTATTTAATATATTATGTCCCAGCTCAATACATATATACATATATGTGTTATTTGAGTTATTTCAAACTCAAATGAAAACCTGGCATCATTCCTTTTGCAAGATTTTTTTTATTTTTTTATTTGTCATACAGAGACTTGCAATGCTAATTTGCCTGGGGTTGTATATTGGAAACTCTGCAGGGGCAATTCACACTTATGTGACATAAATAATTTCTTCAGCTAAAACTGGTTTTCCCTATGAATCTCATTAAGCCTAAAAGAAAGATCCCAGACATTGCGTCTATATTAGCTCAGGGGATCCTGTAACTTAGGTAATGAAACAGATGCTTTCTCTTTGAAATAACTTAAATGTTATCTTAATTAGGAGAAGCGTATCTTATGTCTGATATTTGTTTTTAAACTAATTTGTCTTTCTTTGAAATGACTGATGGCCAAATGTTTTAGGGCCAGAAAAAAGGGTCAGTCACAATCTGATAGGGATTTCAGATTCACACCTTAGCAAGAAAAGGTATCTTTTGAAGTGACCTTTATGATTCATCCTGTGTTATCAAAAGAAGAAAATGGGGGTTAAATTACACACAGTGAAAACCATCTCATACTGGATTTTTAGCTACAAAATGAAATATCAAATATCTGATATATCTGTAGCTTATTTAATGTTATTCACAGGTACCCTGACATATATTTGTCATCATTATACAGTGCAGTGTGATCATTATCAGTGTATAGATACTCATCATCATTATACAGTGCAGTGTGATCATTATCAGTGTATAGATACTCATCATCATTATACAGTGCAGCATGTTTATTATCAGTGTATAGATACTCATCATCATTATACAGTGCAGTGTGATCATTATCAGTGTATAGATACTCATCATCATTATACAGTGCAGTGTGCTCATTATCAGTATATAGATACTCATCATCATTATACAGTGCAGTGTGATCATTATCAGTGTATAGATACTCACATCATTATACAGTGCAGTGTGATCATTATCAGTGTATAGATACTCATCATCATTATACAGTGCAGTGTGATCATTATCAGTGTATAGATACTCATCATCATTATACAGTGTAGTGTGATCATTATCAGTGTATAGATACTCACATCATTATACAGTGCAGCATGTTTATTATCAGTCTATAGACACTCATCATCATTATACAGTGCAGTGTGATCATTATCAGTGTATAGATACTCATCATCATTATACAGTGCAGTGTGCTCATTATCAGTATATAGATACTCATCATCATTATACAGTACAGCGTGCTCATTATCTGTAAGGTTTGTCTCAGAGGTGTAATGCATGCAACCTTTGTGATCCGCTCAGTCTCACACCAAACCTGTGACTCTATGATTATACAGAGTCAAGATCTTGCTCATAGACGTGAGGGGACTAAGAGTAGTCTGAAAATTATGTGAGAGTGGCTAGTCGTGATAAATGATAAAATAGAGATGGAGTGGCACAGGAACCAGAAGATAGCTTAGGTTTGAGTAGCTGATGAGAGGTTAGTTATCTGCAAGATTGCCTATAACGTAAAAGACTGGCTCTATAGGTTATGTAAGAAATAATGTACAAGCTAGGAACAATGTTTTACTGGTATTAGGTTATTAGATCAAACAACTGTTAACACAGTCCTGATCAATTTGTATGTATCACATTAAGTTTGAATAATTCCAGCAAGTCCCTGAAGGTACACTGAATAGCTGTTATCAGGCAATCCTTGCCGTTAATACTGTGGGTTACTGTTAGACACTGATGTTGTTTGTCTCCTCTGATAAGTGAGGTGCAAGACAGAAAGGCTTAACTGAGATACTTGCGGTTTTGCTGTGTGCAAGTTTACGGGCACATCTGGAGGAGACCAGGGTCTGATGCAATCTTCCAGAGTCCAGGTATTTGTGATGCAGACTGTGCGTGTGAGCTGCCGGCTCGGTAACTGTGAGGAGCTGTGATGGGAGACAGCGTGTTGTACACAGCGTGGTTTCGTGTCTCTCTTCCGGATGTGAGTCGCAGCTGCGAGAGGCTGTGTATCCTTCAGTGCAGCTTTAGCTGCGTGATTAGCTACAAGTTAGACAGCGTGTATTGCCACTATGTTGCTATCTTCGTTGCAGTAAAAGTCTTCTCTTGAACTCCAACTCCAGTAGCTGGAAAATGGTTATCAGGGGTAAATCCTGTTTTAGGGCTAAGCAGAATGCTTAAGATCCGGCTATTCTACCTTCAAAGTCAAAATACTTAGCCCCGAGAAAGGATAAGGAGGAGCCTTAAATAACCTTGGTAGCAATTCCTTAAAGGAACAGGACAGATCATTACATTATCAGTGTATAGATACTCATCATCATTATACAGTGCAGTGTGCTCATTATCAGTGTATAGATACTCACATCATTATACAGTGCAGTGTGCTCATTATCTGTGTATAGATACTCATCATTATACAGTACAGTGTGCTCATTATCAGTGTATAGATACTCATCATTATACAGTGCAGTGTGATCATTATCAGTGTATAGATACTCATCATTATACAGTGCAGTGTGATCATTATCAGTGTGTAGATACTCATCATCATTATACAGTGCAGTGTGATCATTATCAGTGTATAGATACTCACATCATTATACAGTGCAGTGTGTTTATTATCAGTGTATAGATACTCATCATCATTATACAGTGCAGTGTGATCATTATCAGTGTATAGATACTCATCATCATGATACAGTGCAGTGTGATCATTATCAGTGTATAGATACTCATCATCATGATACAGTGCAGTGTGATCATTATCAGTGTATAGATACTCATCATTATACAGTGCAGTGTGATCATTATCAGTGTATAGATAGTCATCATCATTATACAGTGCAGTGTGATCATTATCAGTGTATAGATACTCATCATCATTATACAGTGCAGTGTGATCATTATCAGTGTATAGATACTCATCATCATGATACAGTGCAGTGTGATCATTATCAGTGTATAGATACTCATCATTATACAGTGCAGCGTGATCATTATCAGTGTATAGATACTCATCATTATACAGTGCAGTGTGATCATTATCAGTGTATAGATACTCATCATCACTATACAGTGCAGCATGTTCATTATCAGTGTATAGATACTGATCATCATTATACAGTGCAGTGTGATCATTATCAGTGTATAGATACTCATCATCATTATACAGTGCAGTGTGATCATTATCGGTGTATAGATACTCATCATCATTACACAGTGCAGTGTGATCATTATCAGTGTATAGATACTCATCATCATTACACAGTGCAGTGTGATCATTATCAGTGTATATATACTCATCATCATTATACAGTGCAGTGTGATCATTATCAGTGTATAGATACTCATCTTTATACAGTGCAGTGTGATCATTATCAGTGTATAGATACTCATCATTATACAGTGCAGTGTGATCATTATCAGTGTATAGATGCTCATTATCATTATACAGTGCAGTGTGATCATTATCAGTGTATAGATACTCATCATCATTATACAGTGCAGTGTGATCATTATCAGTGTATAGATACTCATCATCATTACACAGTGCAGTGTGATCATTATCAGTGTATAGATACTCATCATTATACAGTGCAGTGTGATCATTATCAGTGTATAGATACTCATCATCATTATACAGTGCAGTGTGATCATTATCAGTGTATAGATACATCATTATACAGTGCAGTGTGATCATTATCAGTGTATATATAGTCATCGTTATACAGTGCAGTGTGATCATTATCAGTGTATAGATACTCATCATCATTATACAGTGCAGTGTGATCATTATCAGTGTATAGATACTCATCATCATTATACAGTGCAGTGTGATCATTATCAGTGTATATATACTCATCATCATTATACAGTGCAGTGTGATCATTATCAGTGTATAGATACTCATCATCATTACACAGTGCAGTGTGATCATTATCAGTGTATAGATACTCATCATCATTATACAGTGCAGTGTGATCATTATCAGTGTATATATACTCATCATCATTATACAGTGCAGTGTGATCATTATCAGTGTATAGATACTCATCATTATACAGTGCAGTGTGATCATTATCAGTGTATAGATACTCATCATTATACAGTGCAGTGTGATCATTATCAGTGTATAGATACTCATTATCATTATACAGTGTAGTGTGATCATTATCAGTATATAGATACTCACATCATTATACAGTACAGCGTGCTCATTATTAGTGTATAGATACTCATTATCATTATACAGTGCAGTGTGATCATTATTAGTGTATAGGTACTCACATCATTATACAGTGCAGTGTGATCATTATCAGTGTATAGACACTCATCATCATTATACAGTGTAGTGTGATCATTATCAGTGTATAGATACTCATCAGCATTATACAGTGCAGTGTGATCATTATCAGTTTATAGATACTCATTATCATTATACAATACAGTGTAATCATTATCAGTGTATAGATACTCATCATCATTACACAGTGCAGCGTGATCATTATCAGTGTATAGATACTCATCATCATTATACAGTGCAGTGTGATCATTATCAGTGTATATATACTCATCATCATTATACAGTGCAGAGGGGATCATTATCAGTGTATAGATACTCATCATTATACAGTGCAGTGTGATCATTATCAGTGTATAAATACTCATCATTATACAGTGCAGTGTGATCATTATCAGTGTATAGATACTCATCATTATACAGTGCAGTGTGATCATTATCAGTGTATAGATACTCATTATCATTATACAGTGCAGTGTGATCATTATCAGTATATAGATACTCACATCATTATACAGTACAGTGTAATCATTATCAGTGTATAGATACTCATTATCATTATACAGTGCAGTGTGATCATTATCAGTGTATAGATACTCATCATCATTATACAGTGCAGTGTGCTCATTGTCAGTGTATAGATACTCATCATCATCATACAGTGCAGTGTGATCATTATCAGTGTATAGATACTCATCATCATTATACAGTGCAGCGTGATCATTATCAGTGTATAGATACTTATCATCATTATACAGTGCAGTGTGATCATTATCAGTGTATAGATACTCAACGTCATTATACAGTGCAGTGTAATCATTTTCAGTGTATAGATACTCAACATCATTATACAGTGCAGCATGCTCATTATCAGTGTATAGATACTCATTATCATTATACAGTACAGTGTGTTCATTATCAGTGTATAGATACTCATCATCATTATACAGTGCAGCGTGATCATTATCAGTGTATAGATACTCATCATCATTATACAGTGCAGCGTGATCATTATCAGTGTATAGATACTCATCATCATTATACAGTGCAGCGTGATCATTATCAGTGAATAGATACTCACATCATTATACAGTGCAGTGTGATCATTATCAGTGTATATGTACTCACATCATTATACAGTACAGTGTGCTCATTATCAGTGTATAGATACTCAACATCATTATTATACATTGCAGCGTGATCATCATCAGTGTATAGATAGTCATCACATCATTATACAATGCAGCATGCTCTTTATCAGTGTATAGATACTCATCATCATTATACAATGCAGTGTGATCATTATCAGTACAGGTAGCCCTCAGTTTACGCCGGGGTTAGGTTCCAGAAGGAATGGTTGTAAATCGAAACCATTGTAAATTGAAACCCAGTTTATAATGTAAGTCAATGGGAAGTGAGGGAGTTAGGTTCCAGGCCCTCTCAAAATTGGCATAAGTAACACCTAATACATTATTTTTAAAGCTTTGAAATGAAGACTTTAAATGCTAAACAGCATTATAAACCTAATAAAATAATCACACAACACAGAATATATAATTAAACTAAATTAAATGAACAAAAACATTTGCTAAACAGCATTATAAACCTAATAAAATAATCATACAACACAGACTTTACTTGCATTTTTCTGCAAACCGTTCTTTCTATGCATTCCAATCTGGACTGATTTATAGACAGGAAGATCTTGTTCCTTTGAAATCTGCTCGATAGCTCAGGTCTGGTTAAACTGATTAATTTCAGCTTGCTTGGTTTTGCTGCAACACAAGCGAACAGCTCCACCTACTGGCTATTTTAATAAATGCACTGCTTCTCAATGCTTTTCAATGCATCACATGACTGGAAAAAAAGGTTGTTATTCTGAAACGGTGTAAATTGAACCATTGTAAAACGAGGACCACCTGTATATAGATACTCACATCATTATACAGTACAGCGTGCTCATTATTAGTGTATAGATACTCATCATTATACAGTGCAGTGTGATCATTATCAGTGTATAGATACTCATCATTATACAGTGCAGTGTGATCATTATCAGTGTATAGATACTCATTATCATTATACAGTGCAGTGTGATCATTATCAGTGTATAGATACTCATCATCATTATACAGTGCAGTGTGATCATTATCAGTGTATAGATACTCATCATCATTATACAGTGCAGTGTGATCATTATCAGTGTATAGATACTTATCATTATACAGTGCAGTGTGATCATTATCAGTGTATAGATACTCATCATCATTATACAGTGCAGTGTGATCATTATCAGTGTATAGATACTCACATCATTATACAGTGCAGTGTGATCATTATCAGTGTATATATAGTCATCGTTATACAGTGCAGTGTGATCATTATCAGTGTATAGATACTCATCATCATTATACAGTGCAGTGTGATCATTATCAGTGTATAGATACTCATAATCATTATACAGTGCAGTGTGATCATTATCAGTGTATAGATACTCATCATCATTACACAGTGCAGTGTGATCATTATCAGTGTATAGATACTCAACATCATTATACAGTGCAGCATGCTCATTATCAGTGTATAGATACTCATTTTCATTATACAGTACAGTGTGTTCATTATCAGTGTATAGATACTCATTATCATTATACAGTGCAGCGTGATCATTATCAGTGTATAGATACTCATCATCATTATACAGTGCAGTGTGCTCATTATCAGTGTATATATACTCATCTTTATTATACAGTGCAGTGTGATCATTACCAGTGTATAGATATCCATTATCATTATACAGTGCAGTGTGATCATTATCAGTGTATAGATACTCATCATCATTATACAGTGCAGTGTGATCATTATCAGTGTATAGATACTCAACATCATTATACAGTGCAGTGTGATCATTATCAGTGTATAGATACTCAACATCATTATACAGTGCAGCATGCTCATTATCAGTGTATAGATACTCATTATCATTATACAGTACAGTGTGTTCATTATCAGTGTATAGATACTCATCATCATTATACAGTGCAGCGTGATCATTATCAGTGTATAGATACTCATCATCATTATACAGTGCAGCGTGATCATTATCAGTGTATAGATACTCATCATCATTATACAGTGCATCGTAAACATTATCAGTGTATAGATACTCATCATCATTATACAGTGCAGCATGATCATTATCAGTGTATAGATACTCATCATCATTATACAGTGCAGTGTGATCATTATCAGTGTACAGATACTCACATCATTATACAGTGCAGTGTGATCATTCTCAGTGTATAGATACTCACATCATTATACAGTGCAGTGTGATCATTATCAGTGTATATGTACTCACATCATTATACTGTACAGTGTGCTCATTATCAGTGTATAGATACTCAACATCATTATTATACATTGCAGCGTGATCATCATCAGTGTATAGATAGTCATCACATCATTATACAATGCAGCATGCTCTTTATCAGTGTATAGATACTCATCATCATTATACAATGCAGTGTGATCATTATCAGTACAGGTAGCCCTCAGTTTACGCCGGGGTTAGGTTCCAGAAGGAATGGTTGTAAATCGAAACCATTGTAAATTGAAACCCAGTTTATAATGTAAGTCAATGGGAAGTGAGGGAGTTAGGTTCCAGGCCCTCTCAAAATTGGCATAAGTAACACCTAATACATTATTTTTAAAGCTTTGAAATGAAGACTTTAAATGCTAAACAGCATTATACACCTAATAAAATAATCACACAACACAGAATATATAATTAAACTAAGTTAAATGAACAAAAACATTTGCTAAACAGCATTATAAACCTAATAATATAATCACACAACACAGACTTTACTTGCATTTTTCTGCAAACCGTTCTTTCTATGCATTCCAATCTGGACTGATTTATAGACAGGAAGATCTTGTTCCTTTGAAATCTGCTCGATAGCTCAGGTCTGGTTAAACTGATTAATTTCAGCTTGCTTGGTTTTGCTGCAACACAAGCGAACAGCTCCACCTACTGGCTATTTTAATAAATGCACTGCTTCTCAATGCTTTTCAATGCATCACATGACTGGAAAAAAAGGTTGTTATTCTGAAACGGTGTAAATTGAACCATTGTAAAACGAGGACCACCTGTATATAGATACTCACATCATTATACAGTACAGCGTGCTCATTATTAGTGTATAGATACTCATCATTATACAGTGCAGTGTGATCATTATTAGTGTATAGGTACTCACATCATTATACAGTGCAGTGTGATCATTATCAGTGTATAGATACTCATCATTATACAGTGCAGTGTGATCATTATCAGTGTATAGATACTCATCATCATTATTATATAGTGCAGCGTGATCATTATCAGTGTATAGATACTCATCATCCTTATATAGTGTAATGTGTTCATTATCAGTGTATAGATACTCATTATCATTATACAGTGCAGTGTGGTCATTATCAGTGTATATATACTCATCATCATTATACAGTGCAGTGTGATCATTATCAGTGTATAGATACTCATCATCATTATACAGTGCAGTGTGATCATTATCAGTGTATAGATACTCACATCATTATACAGTGCAGTGTGATCATTATCAGTGTATAGATACTCATCATCATTATACAGTGCAGTGTGATCATTATCAGTGTATAGATACTCATCATCATTATGCAGTGCAGTGTGATCATTATCAGTGTATAGATACTCATCATCATTATACAGTGCAGTGTGATCATTATCAGTGTATAGATACTCATTATCATTATACAGTGCAGTGTGGTCATTATCAGTGTATAGATACTCATCATCATTATACAGTGCAGTGTGATCATTACCAGTGTATAGATACTCATTATCCTTATACAGTGCAGTGTGATCATTATCAGTGCATAGATACTCATCATCATTATACAGTGTGGTGTGATCATTATCAGTGTATAGATACTCATCATCATTATACAGTGCAGTGTGATCATTATCAGTGTATATATACTCATCATCATTATACAGTGCAGTGTGATCATTATCAGTGTATATATACTCATCATCATTATACAGTGCAGTGTGTTCATTTATCAGTATATAGATACTCATTATCATTATACAGTATAGTGTGATCATTTTCTGTGTATAGATACTCACATCATTATACAGTGCAGTGTGCTTATTATCCATGTATAGATACTCATCATCATTATACAGTGCGGTGTGCTCATTATCAGTGTATATATACTCATCATCATTATACAGTGCAGTGTGATCATTATCAATGTATATATACTCATCATCATTATACAGTGCAGTGTTCATTATCAGTATATAGATACTCATCATCATTATACAGTGCAGTGTGATTATTATTAGTGTATAGATAATCACATCATTATACAGTGCAGTGTGTTCATTATCAGTGTATATATACTCATCATCATTATATAGTGCAGCGTGTTCATTATCAGTGTATATAAACTCATCATCATTATACAGTGCAGTGTGTTCATTATCAGTGTGTATATACTCATCATCATTATATAGTGCAGCATGTTCATTATCAGTGTATATATACTCATCATCATTATATAGTGCAGCGTGATCATTATCAGTGTATAGATACTCATCATCCTTATACAGTGTAATGTGTTCATTATCAGTGTATAGATACTCATTATCATTATACAGTGCAGTGTGGTCATTATCAGTGTATATATACTCATCATCATTATACAGTGCAGTGTGATCATTATCAGTGTATAGATACTCATCATCATTATACAGTGCAGTGTGATCATTATCAGTGTATAGATACTCACATCATTATACAGTGCAGTGTGATCATTATCAGTGTATAGATACTCATCATCATTATACAGTGCAGTGTGATCATTATCAGTGTATAGATACTCATCATCATTATGCAGTGCAGTGTGATCATTATCAGTGTATAGATACTCATCATCATTATACAGTGCAGTGTGATCATTATCAGTGTATAGATACTCATTATCATTATACAGTGCAGTGTGGTCATTATCAGTGTATAGATACTCATCATCATTATACAGTGCAGTGTGATCATTACCAGTGTATAGATACTCATTATCCTTATACAGTGCAGTGTGATCATTATCAGTGCATAGATACTCATCATCATTATACAGTGTGGTGTGATCATTATCAGTGTATAGATACTCATCATCATTATACAGTGCAGTGTGATCATTATCAGTGTATATATACTCATCATCATTATACAGTGCAGTGTGATCATTATCAGTGTATATATACTCATCATCATTATACAGTGCAGTGTGTTCATTTATCAGTATATAGATACTCATTATCATTATACAGTATAGTGTGATCATTTTCTGTGTATAGATACTCACATCATTATACAGTGCAGTGTGCTTATTATCCATGTATAGATACTCATCATCATTATACAGTGCGGTGTGCTCATTATCAGTGTATATATACTCATCATCATTATACAGTGCAGTGTGATCATTATCAATGTATATATACTCATCATCATTATACAGTGCAGTGTTCATTATCAGTATATAGATACTCATCATCATTATACAGTGCAGTGTGATTATTATTAGTGTATAGATAATCACATCATTATACAGTGCAGTGTGTTCATTATCAGTGTATATATACTCATCATCATTATATAGTGCAGCGTGTTCATTATCAGTGTATATAAACTCATCATCATTATACAGTGCAGTGTGTTCATTATCAGTGTGTATATACTCATCATCATTATATAGTGCAGCATGTTCATTATCAGTGTATATATACTCATCATTATTATACAGTGCAGTGTGATCATTATCAGTGTATATATACTCATCATCATTATATAGTGCAGCTTGTTCTTTATCTTGCTTTCTGTGTATGTCTTTTTATTATCAGTGTATATATACTCATCTTTATTATACAGTGCAGTGTGATCATTATCAGTGTATATATACTCATCATCATTATACAGTGCAGTGTGCTCATTATCAGTGTATAGATACTCATTATCATTATACAGTGCAGTGTGATCATTATCAGTGTATATATACTCATCATCATTATACAGTGCAGCATGCTCATTATCAGTGTATAGATACTAATTTTCATTATACAGTACAGTGTGTTCATTATCAGTGTATAGATACTCATCATCATTATACAGTGCAGCGTGATCATTATCAGTGTATAGATACTCATCATCATTATACAGTGCAGTGTGCTCATTATCAGTGTATATATACTCATCTTTATTATACAGTGCAGTGTGATCATTACCAGTGTATAGATATCCATTATCATTATACAGTGCAGTGTGATCATTATCAGTGTATAGATACTCCTCATCATTATACAGTGCAGTGTGATCATTATCAGTGTATAGATACTCAACATCATTATACAGTGCAGTGTGATCATTATCAGTGTATAGATACTCAACATCATTATACAGTGCAGCATGCTCATTATCAGTGTATAGATACTCATCATCATTATACAGTGCGGTGTGCTCATTATCAGTGTATATATACTCATCATCATTATACAGTGCAGTGTGATCATTATCAATGTATATATACTCATCATCATTATACAGTGCAGTGTTCATTATCAGTATATAGATACTCATCATCATTATACAGTGCAGTGTGATTATTATTAGTGTATAGATAATCACATCATTATACAGTGCAGTGTGTTCATTATCAGTGTATATATACTCATCATCATTATATAGTGCAGCGTGTTCATTATCAGTGTATATAAACTCATCATCATTATACAGTGCAGTGTGTTCATTATCAGTGTGTATATACTCATCATCATTATATAGTGCAGCATGTTCATTATCAGTGTATATATACTCATCATTATTATACAGTGCAGTGTGATCATTATCAGTGTATATATACTCATCATCATTATATAGTGCAGCTTGTTCTTTATCTTGCTTTCTGTGTATGTCTTTTTATTATCAGTGTATATATACTCATCTTTATTATACAGTGCAGTGTGATCATTATCAGTGTATATATACTCATCATCATTATACAGTGCAGTGTGCTCATTATCAGTGTATAGATACTCATTATCATTATACAGTGCAGTGTGATCATTATCAGTGTATATATACTCATCATCATTATACAGTGCAGCATGCTCATTATCAGTGTATAGATACTAATTTTCATTATACAGTACAGTGTGTTCATTATCAGTGTATAGATACTCATCATCATTATACAGTGCAGCGTGATCATTATCAGTGTATAGATACTCATCATCATTATACAGTGCAGTGTGCTCATTATCAGTGTATATATACTCATCTTTATTATACAGTGCAGTGTGATCATTACCAGTGTATAGATATCCATTATCATTATACAGTGCAGTGTGATCATTATCAGTGTATAGATACTCCTCATCATTATACAGTGCAGTGTGATCATTATCAGTGTATAGATACTCAACATCATTATACAGTGCAGTGTGATCATTATCAGTGTATAGATACTCAACATCATTATACAGTGCAGCATGCTCATTATCAGTGTATAGATACTCATTATCATTATACAGTACAGTGTGTTCATTATCAGTGTATAGATACTCATCATCATTATACAGTGCAGCGTGATCATTATCAGTGTATAGATACTCATCATCATTATACAGTACAGTGTGTTCATTATCAGTGTATAGATACTCATCATCATTATACAGTGCAGCGTGATCATTATCAGTGTATAGATACTCATCATCATTATACAGTGCAGCGTGATCATTATCAGTGTATAGATACTCATCATCATTATACAGTGCAGTGTGATCATTATCAGTGTACAGATACTCACATCATTATACAGTGCAGTGTGATCATTCTCAGTGTATAGATACTCACATCATTATACAGTGCAGTGTGATCATTATCAGTGTATATATACTCATCATCATTATACAGTACAGTGTGCTCATTATCAGTGTATAGATACTCATCATCATTATACAGTACAGTGTGCTCATTATCAGTATATAGATACTCACATCATTATACAGTGCAGCGTGATCATTATCAGTGTATAGATACTCATTTTCATTATACAGTACAGTGTGTTCATTATCAGTGTATAGATACTCATCATCATTATACAGTGCAGCGTGATCATTATCAGTGTATAGATACTCATCATCATTATACAGTGCAGTGTGTTCATTTATCAGTATATAGATACTCATCATCATTATACAGTATAGTGTGATCATTTTCTGTGTATAGATACTCACATCATTATACAGTGCAGTGTGCTCATTATCCGTGTATAGATACTCATCATCATTATACAGTGCGGTGTGCTCATTATCAGTGTATATATACTCATCATCATTATACAGTGCAGTGTGATCATTATCATTGTATATATACTCATCATCATTATACAGTGCAGTGTTCATTATCAGTATATAGATACTCATCATTATTATACAGTGCAGCGTGATCATTATTAGTGTATAGATACTCACATCATTATACAGTGCAGTGTGTTCATTATCAGTGTATATATACTCATCATCATTATATAGTGCAGCGTGTTCATTATCAGTGTATATATACTCATCATCATTATATAGTGCAGCATGTTCATTATCAGTGTATATATACTCATCTTTATTATACAGTGCAGTGTGATCATTATCAGTGTATAGATACTCATCTTTATTATACAGTGCAGTGTGATCATTATCAGTGTATATATACTCATCATCATTATATAGTGCAGCGAGTTCTTTATCTTGCTTTCTGTGTATGTCTTTTTATGTCGACCCTTCATATTCAACTAGTAATATTACCTCAAGGACATCTGCCAGGGTGCCAATGGTTCAATACAAATAAAGGAAATATGTCTTTAATGTGAAATGATACCCAAATATTGAAGCAGTTGAAAGTGATGCAGCATAGCTGTAAAAAGCTGACTAGATATCACCTGAACATCTCTATGTAAAGAAGGAAGATATTTACCTCAACATTTCCTAAGTATTCACACCCCTTTGTAAAGAGACTTTAAGCAGCCAATCAGAATGCTAGTCCCATGACTTGTAAGGGAGTGTGCATCTGGCATGTGCAGGCACAGTCATGTCATTTTCCTATTCAGTTTAAGGAAGTTTATCATCATATCCAGAGGCGTAACAACCAGTGGTGCAGAAGTCGCAATTGCGACCGGGCCCCGCCCTCAGAAGGGCCCTGCTGCCTTCAGGCTTCAGCACAAACTTTTTTTTTTTGTTTACTTTTTTTTATTATTATTTTTTTTTTTTTTATTGCCTCAGCCTGCTAATTATTACAGAGTCTCAGTCACTCAGCCCGTTGCCGCAGCTCACCAAAAAATAGATTCATTGGTGCAGCTCAGCCAGAATCTTTTCCTATTGGCTGGCTGCTTTTGGCGCGCACATTTACTCTGAGGGAGTCTGAGCCCTGACACTGCACGCAGACAGCCATGCTGGAGCCAAGGAATTAAGGAAACACTGCAGGCATCGATCTGGCTGGCAGCGTCTCAGAGATAAGGTAAGAGCTATTATTAGCCTCCCTCCCCAAGTCCTCTAATATGCTCCCTCCTGCTCAGCTGAATGCCTGTCAGTGTCATTCCTGATTTAGTGTGGGTCTCAGGCTCAGCCGGTCACATCACACCCCTCCCTCCCTGCCTGCACTTACTAGCACATTACATATTTCTTGTAAGTATCTGTCCCCCATCCGCTGTTTATTTTCTTTAGCTTTCCCTTCCTGGCCTCTCTATCACTGCTCTCCCGACTCCAGTCCTCTCTCTAAACAAGTGCCCTTATTATATAGGATCTCATTTCTGCACATTTAATTTGTATTACAACAAAATGTGTATGTGTGAATTTAACTCTGGCACAACTATATTTTATTTTATAAAAACGCAGTATAAGACACATTTTAAGAAATACGTGTGATCAGGGCCGCCACTAGAAATTTCGGGGCTCCTGACTTAACCATTGATCAGGCCCCCCCCCCCACTCCTTTGACATGTGCAATTTTTGACCAAGTGACTAAAAAGTATATGGACTTTATTCTTAAGTGTCTATTTAAACTTGGAAATGTTGTAAAGGTAAACATACACACACACAGACACACACATACACTGAAACACACTAACACATAAGGATTCACATATAGACACTCTAGCAGACACGCAAATAAACACAAAAACACAATCAGACACAAAAACTCAGCACTTGTTTACATTGACCTGACAAGTAATGAGGTAAACTACAGTTTTGTAAAAAAAAAAGGAGATTTAGAAAACAAAATATGGAGTTCTTATTATCTTTTTGTCAAGGAAGATGCCAACTAAATGATGACAACAGCATGCAGTGTCTGAAAGGAAGGGCCCTGAACGGCCTAAACAATAATTTAAAGGTTAAATGGTGGATTGGTGACTTCCGGAAAGGTCTTGTTAGTCTCAAAGTCTATAGAAAGATGTGAATAATCAGTAGTAAGGTCAAAATGTCCTAAAAAGGAACAGACAATGGACACACACACAAACTCAAACTTGCACATACACCCAAGGAAACACCGACAGAGACAGCCTCAGAAAACACACAAAGACATACACACCGACAGAGACAGCCTCAGAAAACACACAAAGACATACACACACACAGAGACAGCCACAGAAAACACACAAAGACATACACACACAGAGAGACAAGTTCAACCACATAAAACACAGAAAGACATGCATACACACACCCTCACTGAGACATCCAGAGAAAACACACAAAGACATACAAACACCCTCACAGAGACACCCACAGAAAACACACACCCTCACAGAGACATCCACAGAAAACACAGACATACACACCCACCCTCACAGAGGCATCCAGAGAAAATACACAAAGACAAACATACACACACCCTCACAGAGACACCCATAGAAAAAGCTCAAAGACATATGCACACACCCTCAGACATCCATAGAAAATGCACAAAGACATACCCACCCTAACAGAGAGACCCACAGAAAAAAAACACACACACTCATAGAGACACAAACCAAAGCACAATGACATTAACACAGACACCCACAGAAACACTCACAGGAGGAATCATTTATGCACCTTGCATCCCCTAAATCAACATTGTGTGACATGCATGATAAAAAAAATTGCAGAAATTAAGAGATCACTTTTGAAAGAATCATATGTGTAAATGTGCAAACAAAAATAATTTTGTGAATTCAAAATTGTACATTGATGATATGGGTAGATGGCTAGATGAAGAAAAGTACTTTAAAAAGGTTGACATATGTTTGTCTGTTTTTTCCCCATTTTACCCAACCAAGAGCACCACTTCAAATATAGTGTACAAATGTTCCCATCTGTCAGCTGTACTTATGGATTTTGAAAATGCTGTACTCTATATGGTCTTGGTGGAACCATAAGCTGTGGTACTCATACCATTAGATCTGGTTAAATGCAGAATTTTGGCTCGTTGGTATATATTTCATAATTAAGTCAGCTGTAGTGTAAACTGAACAGTTTTAAGTTAACCTGTCTCATTTCAAACACTGAGCAATCTTCAGGGCCGCCATCAGGGGGTGACAGAGGTGACTCCTGTCAGGGGCCCAATGGGCTAGGGCGTCCCCATGAGCCAAGAACTTAAAAAAAAAAAAATAATAATAATTTTGGCAGCCACCAGTGGGTACTACAGCAGAGTGCTAATTGAGCATGGGAAATGTTATTACAAGGAGTAATGTATTAGCATTTGAGAGGATTTCTGAGTGCACTAAACCACTATGCACAGTGTGAGACAGACTTCGCACTTTGTTTGTAGAGTGTGTGCCTGAGTCAGACGGCTGATCACTTTCATTTGCAGAGGAGGTAGGAATTACTTAGCAAATGTTTTTTTATTTCTTTGTGCAATTTAAGATTGTAACTTCAGTGTGGTAGTAGTTGTATGGTGGGGCCAGGGGTCCATAAAAACACATTTTTTTAGCAGCAGTGTATTTATGATTATTTGACAATGCTGTAGAAATTCAATTTTTAAAACCATGCAGAAATGTTTCCTCCTCAATACACAAATGATATATATTACATTCCAGTTTACTGCCCCTTTATGCAAGGACTTTCCAGATACAAGAAGGCATTTTATCTAAGATTTTTACATCTGCATAAAATGTTATACTCTCAGACTAAGATTGCTCAGTGTTGGAAATGAGACAGGTTAACTTAAAACTGTTCAGTTTACTCTCAGCTGACTTAATTTTGAAATGCATACCAACAAGCTTAAATCCTGCATTTAACCAGATCTAAAGGTATGAGTATCACAGCTTATGGTTCCACCAAGACCATATAGAGTACAGCATTTTCAAAATCCACAAGTACAGCTGACAGATGGGAACAACATTAGTACACTATATTTGAAGTGGTGCTCTTGGTTGGGGAAAATATCAAACAAACATATGTCAACCTTTTAAAAGTACTTTTCTTCATCTAGCCATCTACCCAGATCATTAATGTACAATTTTTAATTCACAGAATTATTTTTGTTTGCACATTTACCAATATGATTCTTTAAAAATTGATCTCTTAATTTCTGCATTTTTTTATCATGCATGTCACACACTGTTGATTTAGGGGATGCAAGGTGCATAAATGTTTCCTCCTGTGAGTGTTTCTGTGGGTGTCTGTGTTTATGTCTTTGTGCTTTGGTTTGTGTCTCTATGAGTGTGTATGTATTTTTTTTCTGTTGGTATCTCTGTGAGGGTGGGTGTGTATGTCTTTGAGCTTTTTCTATGGGTGTCTCTGTGAGGGTGGGCGTGTGTTTGTCTTTGTGTATTTTCTCTGGATGCCTCTGTGAGGGTGGGTGTGTATGTCTGTGTTTTCTGAGGATGTCTCTGTGAGGGTGTGTGTGTGTGTATGTATGTCCGTGTTTTCTGTGGATGTCTCTGTGAGGGTGTGTATTTTCTGTGGGTGTCTCTGTGAGGGTGTGTGTATGTCTTTGTGTGTTTTCTGTGGATATCTCAGTGAGGGTGTGTATGTATGTCTTTCTGTGTTTTCTGTGGGTGTCTATGTGTGTGTATATGTCTTTGTGTATTTTCTGAGGCTGTCTCTGTTGGTGTTTCCATGGGTGTATGTGCAAGTTTGAGTTTGTGTGTGTGTGTCCATTGTATGTTCCTTTTTAGGACATTTTGACCTTACTACTGATTATTCACATCTGTGAGGGTGTGTGTGTGTATGTATGTCCGTGTTTTCTGTGGATGTCTCTGTGAGGGTGTGTATTTTCTGTGGGTGTCTCTGTGAGGGTGTGTGTATGTCTTTGTGTGTTTTCTGTGGATGTCTCAGTGAGGGTGTGTATGTATGTCTTTCTGTGTTTTCTGTGGGTGTCTGTGTGTGTGTATATGTCTTTGTGTGTTTTCTGAGGCTGTCTCTGTTGGTGTTTCCTTGGGTGTATGTGCAAGTTTGAGTTTGTGTGTGTGTGTGTCCATTGTCTGTTCCTTTTTAGGACATTTTGACCTTACTACTGATTATTCACATCTTTCTACAGACTTTGATACTAATGAGACCTTTCCGGAAGTCATCAAACTACCATTTAACCTTTAAATTATTGTTTAGACAGTTCTGGGCCCTTCCTTTCAGCCACTGCATGCTGTTGTCATCATTTAGTTGGCATCTTTCTTTACAAAAAGATAATCAGAACTCCATATTTTGTTTTCTAAATCTCCTTTTTTTACAAAACTGTAGTTTACCTCATTACTTGTCAGGTCAATGTAAACAAGTGCTGAGTGTCTGTTTGGGTGTCTGTGTCTGAGTTTCTTTGCGTGTTTGCTAGAGTGTCTATATGTGAATCCTTATGTGTGAGTGTGTGTGTGTTTCAGTGTATGAGTTTGTCTGTGTGTGTGTATGTTAATACCTTTACAACATTTACAAGTTTAAATAGACACTTAAGAATAAAGTGCATATACGTTTTAGTCACTTGGTCAAAAATTTCACATGTCAAAGGAGGGGGGGGGCTGATCAATGGTTAAGTCAGGGGCCCCAAAATTTCTAGTGGCGACCCCGATAGTAGGTATCCATAAATAAAAAATAATTTTGATACAGTATTATGGTAAGTAAGTCAATCAGAAAACCAATCTCCTTTTCTATATAACTATTATCTGATTTTAGCATATTCTCAACTGCTGCAATACCGCTTGTATGTTTGATAGAAGTATACAAGCTAGATACATCTAGTGTAAAAATAATACATTTTTCACCTACATATCCAAGGTCTTTAAGTTTGAGTAAAAAATCATTTGTGTCCTTCACATAAGAGGTTGCATTTTTGATTAATGGCTGAAGTATCCTATCCAAAAAGACAGAGATAGAAGAAAATACAGATCCTATACCGGCCACTATTGGGCGCCCAGGAGGTTTTTCTCTAGCCTTGTGTATTTTGGACAATACATACAGGACTGGCCTTATAGGATTTGTTACAAGCAAGGCATCCATATTTTTTTCTGTAATTATGTCTTGCTTAACAGCTAATTGTAGAATTTTACCTATCTCTTTATTGATCTGGTTAGTGGGATCCCTCGATAATGCTTGATATACCTGAGTATCTGCTAGTTGGCGTTGTATTTCTTCTATATAATCTATTTTATCAAGAATCACCACAGGGCAGGGATAGGTAATATTCTACAATTAGCTGTTTCAAATATTTAAACTGATTACAAATAATCTAATAGCCCTATCAAAATTTAAAAGCCCACCCAAAAAAAAACCTAGCCTAAACTAAACTGCCAATTGCCCTTAAAAGGGCCTTTTGCGGGGCATTGCCCCAAATAAGTCAGCTCTTTTACCTGTAAAAAAAAATACAAACAACCCCCCAACAGTAAAACCCACCACCCAGACAACCAAACCCCCAAATAAAAACCTACCTAAAAAACCTAAGCTCCCCTTTGCCCTGAAAAGGGCATTTGGATGGGTATTGCCCTTAAAAGGGCATTTAGCTCTTTTTCAGCCCAAACCCTAAGTTAAAAATAAAACCCACCCAATAATCCCTTAAAAAAACCTAACACTAACCTCCGAAGATCCACTTAGAGTTTTTGAAGACCCGACATCCATCCTCAAAAAAAACAGCTCACCGCAGCGCTGGTATTAGAGTGCGGTATGGAGCAATGCTCACATATTGCCTGCTAACGCTCGGTTTTTGCAAACCTGTAATAGCAGTGCTATAGGGAGGTGAGCGGTGACAATAAATACAGAACATTAAGCTGCGCTTCTCTGTTCAGATATCATATAACACCTCTAGGTTAAAATAACATGCAGGTAATGATCGAGTAGGAAAAGATGATGAGCGGTGACAATAACTTACAAGTTAGCACTGAGCCGCTCATAACGCAAATTTTTTTAATCTAGCCGTATGTATTTAAAGGGACAGTCTACACCAAAATGTTTAAAAAGATAGATAATCCCTTTATTACCCATCCCCCAGTTTTGCAGAACCAGCACAGTTATATTAATATACTTTTTTTTATCTCTGTGATTACCTTGTATCTAAGCCTCTGCAGACTGCCCCTTATCTCAGTTATATTAATATACTTTTTACCTCTGTGATTACCTTGTATCTAAGCCTCTGCAGACTGCCCCTTATCTCAGTTATATTAATATACTTTTTACCTCTGTGATTACCTTGTATCTAAGCCTCTGCAGACTGCCCCTTATCTCAGTTATATTAATACACTTTTTACCTCTGTAATTACCTTGTATCTAACCCTCTGCAGACTGCTCCTTATCTCAGTTATATTAATATACTTTTTATCTCTGTGATTACCTTGTATCTAAGCCTCTGAATACTGCCCCTTATCTCAGTTATATTAATATATGTTTTACCTCTGTGATTACCTTGTATCTAAGCCTCTGCAGACGGCCTCCTTATCTCAGTTATATTAATACACTTTTTACCTCTGTGATTACCTTGTATCTAACCCTCTGCAGACTGCTCCTTATCTCAGTTATATTAATATACTTTTTATCTCTGTGATTACCTTGTATCTAAGCCTCTGCAGACTGCCCCTTATCTCAGTTATATTAATATATGTTTTACCTCTGTGATTACCTTGTATCTAAGCCTCTGCAGACTGCCTCCTTATCTCAGTTATATTAATATACTTTATACCTCTGTGATTGCCTGGTATCTAAGCCTCTGCAGACTGCTCCTTATCTCAGTTATATTAATATACTTTTTACCTCTGTGATTACCTTGTATCTAAGCCTCTTCAGACAGCCCCCTTATCTCAGTTATATTAATATACTTTTTACCTCTGTGATTACCTTGTATCTAAGCCTCTGCAGACTTCCCCTTATCTCAGTTATATTAATACACTTTTTACCTCTGTGATTGCCCTGTATCTAACCCTCTGCAGTCTGCCCCTTATCTCAGTTATATTAATATACTTTTTACCTCTGTGATTACCTTGTATCTAAGCCTCTGCAGACTGCTCCTTATATCAGTTATATTAATATACTTTTTATCTCTGTGATTACCTTGTATCTAAGCCTCTGCACACTGCCCCTTATCTCAGTTATATTAATATACTTTTTTCCTCTGTGATTACCTTGTATCTAAGCATCTGCAGACTGCTCCTTATCTCAGTTATATTAATATAATTTTTACCTCTGTTATTACCTTGTATCTAAGCCTCTGCAGACTGCCCCTTATCTCAGTTATATTAATATACTTTTTACCTCTGTGATTACCTTGTATCTAATCCTCTGCAGACTGCCCCCTTATCTCAGTTATATTAATATACTTTTTACCTCTGTGATTACCTTGTATCTATTCCTCTGCAGACTGCCCCCTTATCTCAGTTATATTAATATACTTTTACCTATGTGATTACCTTGTATCTAACCCTCTGCAGACTGCTCCTTATCTCAGTTATATTAATATACTTTTTACCTCTGTGATTACCTTGTATCTAAGCCTCTGCAGACTGCCCCTTATCTCAGTTATATTAATATACTTTTTACCTCTGTGATTACCTTGTATCTAAGCCTCTGCAGACTGCCCCTTATCTCAGTTATATTAATATACTTTTTACCTCTGTGATTACCTTGTATCTAAGCCTCTGCAGACTGTTCCTTATCTCAGTTATATTAATATACTTTTTATCTCTGTGATTACCTTGTATCTAACCCTCTGCAGACTGCCCCTTATCTCAGTTATATTAATATACTTTTTACCTCTGTGATTACCATGTATCTTACCTTCTGCAGATTGCTCCTTATCTCAGTTATATTAATACACGTTTTACCTCTGTGATTACCTTGTATCTAAGCCTCTGCAAACTGCCCCCTTTATTTCTGCTCTTTTGACTGCTAGGTAACTCAACGAGCATGAGCACAATGTTATCTATATGGCACACATGAACTAACGCCCCCTATAATTGTGAAAAAATGCATCCAGAGATGAGGTGGCCTTCAAGGCTTAAGAAATTTGCATATAATAGGTTTAGCTTTCAAGTAAGAATACCAAGAGAACAAAGCAAAACTGATGATAAAAGTAAACTGTAAAGTTGTTTATAATTACATTCCCTATCTGAATCATGAAAGTTTATTTTTGACTATACTGTCCCTTTAAGAGTATTACTCACATCTTCAACCTATCCCTTTCTGCCAGTTCATTCCCATATTCTTTAAAACATACAAAGGTCACTCCCATACTCAAAAAACCCTCCCTTGAGCCTTATTCTCCTGCAAACTACCTCCCCATATCACTGCTTCCACTAACATCAAAACTCCTGGAATATCTAGTGTATGACCCCCTTCCTGTCCTCCAGCTCCTTGCCTGACCCCCTGCAATCTGACTTCCGTCCCAACACTTAACTATTGTCGGCGATGTTGGGGGCAGCAGATTAGGGGTTCATAAGTATAATGTAGGTGGCGGCAATGTCCGGAGCGGCAGATTAGGGGTTAATAATATAATGTAGGTATCGGTGAAGTCGGGGGCGGCAGATTAGGGGTTAATAAGTGTAAGATTAGAGGTATTTAGACTCGGGGTTCATGTTAGGGTGTTAGGTGTAAACATAAAATGTGTTTCCCCATAGGAATAAATGGGGCTGCGTTACTGAGCTTTACGCTGCTTTATTGCAGGTGTTAGACTTTTTTTCAGCCGGCTCTCCCCATTGATGTCTATGGGGAAATAGTGCACAAGCACGTACGACCAGCTCACCGCTGACTTAAGCAGTGCTGGTATTGGAGTGCGGTATGGAGCACAATTTTGCTCTATGCTCACTTCTTGCCTTTTAACGCCGGTTTTGTAAAAACCTGTAATACCAGCGCTGTAGGTAAGTGAGAGGTGAGAATAACGTGCAAGTTAACACCGCACCCCTCATACCGCAAAACTCGTAATCTGGCCGCAAGTGTGTTTGTCCGAAGCTGTCATGCGCAGTAGAGACAGAACAGGACAAACACACCTGGCCTTACCTGATCTGCTGTTTGCGGCACGGTGCAGCGAAAGTGGACATAGCCGGACGCATGACCGGGTGTGGCGGGGCGGGGTCGGCGCAAGAGAGGGGAGAGAGATAGAAAGAGAGGGGGAGAGACAAAAAGAGATGGGAAAGAGCTAAAGAGAGGGAAAGAGAGAGCAAAAGAGCGGGGAAAGAGCAAAAGAGAGAAGGGAGAGGAGGGAGAGAGAGCAAAGTAGAAGGGAAAGAGCAAAAGAGCGGGGAAAGAGCAAAAGAGAGAAGGGAGAGGAGGGAGAGAGAGCAAAGTAGAAGGGAAAGAGCAAAAGAGCGGGGAAAGAGCAAAAGAGAGAAGGGAGAGGAGGGAGAGAGAGCAAAGTAGAAGGGAAAGAGCAAAAGAGCGGGGAAAGAGCAAAAGAGAGAAGGGAGAGAGAGCAAAGTAGAAGGGAAAGAGCAAAAGAGAGGGGAAAGAGCAAAATAGAGGGAAGAGAGAGAAAAAGAGAGGGGGAGGGAGAAAATAAGAGGGGGAAAGACAGAGAGCAAAAGAGAGGGGAAGAGAGAAAGCAAAAGAGAGGGGGGAGAGAGAGAGCAAAAGAAAAGGGGGGAGAGAGTGGGGGAGACGGGGAGAGAGAGGGGGGAGAGAGAGCAAAAGAGAGAGGGGAGAGAGCAATAGAGACGGGGAGAGAGAGAAAAAGAGAGGGGGGAGAGGTGGGAGAGGGGGGAGAGAGAGCAAAACATAGGGGGAAGAGGGGGAGAGAGAGCAAAAGAGAGGGGGTACAGCACAAAAGAGAGGGGGGAGAGAGAGAACAAAAGAGAGGGATGGAGAGAAAAAGCAAAAGAGAGGGATGGAGAGAGAAAGCAAAAGAGAGGGGAAAGAGACAGAGCAAAAGAGGGGGGAGAGAGAGCACAAAAGAGGGGGGGAGAGCGCAAAAGAGAGGGTGGAGAGTGAGAGCTCAAAAGAGAGGGGGGAGAGAGAGAGTGCAAAAGAGAGGAGGGAGAGAGAGAGCGCAAAAGAGAGGGTGGAGAGAGAGAGCGCAAAAGAGAGGGGGAGAGAGCGCGAGAGAGAGAGCACAAAAGAGAGGAGGGAGAGAGAGCTCAAAAGAGGGGGAGGGAGAGAGAGAGTGCAAAAGAGAGGGGGGAGAGAGAGCAAAATAGAGGGGGAGAGAAAGCAAAAGAGAGGGGGGAGAGAGTGCACAAAAAAGAGGGGGGAGAGAGAGCAAAATAGAGGGGGGAGAGAAAGCAAAAGAGAGGGTGGAGAGAGGCAGAAAAAGAGAGGGGAAAGAGCAAAAGAATGGGTAGAGAGAGCAAAAGAGAGGGGGAGAGAGCTTTAGGACTAGTCTGTCATAAGTCACACATAACTTTCATTCAGTTGCTGCCCTATATATTATTGTATTGTTCCCTCTCTGGTGGGCAAGGGGTTAACCTGTGCAGCACAGCCCCGGCTCTGATAGTGTTACTTTTACATGGCAGCTGTAATAAACGACACCACACGGCCATCCTGATTGGTTCTCACCTGTGGGGCATGATGAGTGACCTCTCTATAAATAAAGTGCCACATAAATCATAGCAGGTTTCATTTTGATTAAACACATAGTTAAAGCAATCTCCAGAGCAACAATGCATCACTGGGAGCTAGCTGAGACATGACAAGAGACATATGAATAGCCACCAATCAATCACCAGCTATCTCCCAGTTTATATATAAATTAATTTTAACAAAGGTTTCCAAGAGATCAATGTAACTTAAAATAACATGCTCTGTCTGAGTCATACAAGTTAAATTTTCATTTTCGTGTCCCTTTAAAGCCTAAAATATAAATAAAAAGATAAAGGAAGTGATTTCTTGTGTGTAATTAGGGGAGGGATTAGTTTCACCTGTGTGGGTCTATACTTTTAGCTCATTAAAGGGACATGAAACCCAAAATGTTTCTTTCATGATCTAGGTAGAACATACAATTTTAAACAACTTTTCAGTTTACTTCTATTATCAAATTTGCTTCATTCTCTTGGTATCATTTGTTGTAGGAGCAGCAATGCACTACTGGTTTCTAAGAGAACGCATGGGTGAGCCAATGAGAATTGGTGTATATATATATATATATATATATGTGCAGCCACCAATCAGCAGCTAGAACCTGGGTTCTTTGCTGCTCCTGAGCTTTCCTAGATAAACCTTTCAGCAATGGATAACAAGAGAAGGAAGCAAAATTAAATAGAAGTAAATTGGAAGGTTGTTTAAAATGTTATGTTCTGTCTAAATCATGAATGTCTAATTATAACTTTACTGTCCCTTTAACTCCGTGAGAGCCTGTGGCATTCAGTTTCTCTGTTATTGAACCAAGGTAGGTATTAAATTGTTTGCTGTGAGAGGAGAGCAGTTTAAAACTTATATTTAACTGTTTTTATTTAAGCTTGCTTTTAACTGTTTCCTTCCTGCCCCATCTTCTTGTGTGTGTGTAATTAGGGGAGGGGTCAGTTTTGTGCACATCATGTGACTCCTCATCAGTGTAATACAGGAAAAGGTTTAGAAGACAATTTGTAATACAAATAAATATGTATATGAAGGTGAGATTTGTGACATCTTAATAAGCAAGTTAATCTTTGTTTTATTCATAAATAAATTCTAATTATCAAATATAAAAGGTGTTTAATGTCCCTTTAAGGATACTCCCATATAGTCTTTAACTGGTATATAACAGACCAATCCCTATTGAATTGTGCTTTGTCTGTAAATGCTGCATTGCCTCAGAGCCTGTGGGTAAATTTAGCTGTGCTTGTGCCTATGTCACAAAATAGGATAAATAAAAGGTTTCTATCTATTTGCATTATGTTGGGTTTACAGCTAAATGTTATAGTATTTATAGAGAGCACAGGATGGTTTGTCCCTGCAGGTCTGGGTGTGAGGGATCTGAGGCCTTACAGATACTAGATTTGCAAAAAAAAAGTTTGTAATTTTTTTGTTATGAGATACAGTGTTTCTTTAAAAAAAAACTGTTGGCTGCATTTTGTGACTTGTGTTTTTGTAAATTGGCACATTACAGTGTGTTTTTAACCCTTTAAGGACACAGCTTTCAGTTTGCTCAATTGCTTTATGACGGAAAAATTCCGTCATATGTCCTTAAGAGGTTAAATTGAAACTCCTTTGATGTCCCTTTAAGTTCAGTTTAGCCTACATTTGGGGGGGTCAACTTCTTTTATTAAAGGGCCACTGTAAGTAAATATTTTCTATGCCTGTTACTAACTACCCCAAATACGCTTTTTATCAATAGCATTTCATTAATATATCTCTACCGTATATCAGAAATCTTGTCTGCAAATTTAATTGTTTTCCAAACCCACTCCGTGGGTATCCTTTGCTCTGTACCAATCCGTTTACAATACCTAGGTTTCAAAATGGCGCTTTAAACACAAAGTTATTGGTTTAAGTATTTTGAACACACAGTGCTTAAAATAGTGGGCAGGATAACGTGACATCATCGGCGAATAAAAGATCTAACTTTTAGAACGTTATGAAACTTCGTTTTGGAGAAAATATAGGTCAGTAGGTTTTAATTAATGTTTATTAACTTTAATATGTTAGTTGTTTAGCTTAAAAATTATAACAGAAAGTAATCCTTTAAATTTTAGAGGTTTCAATTTTTTTTCTGTAAAAATGAACACTATATATTATCTTTGTCCCATCTAAGAGATGACTTTTCTGTGCTTTGTTTTTTTGTGAAAGTGTTTGTTCCTGTGCTGCGTGGAGCAGATTTCTATGGGAGTACGGGACAGACAAATTCTAAAAACAGTTTATTTTATATGGAGTGTAATTTTATTTTTATTTTCTCTCAAAAGTGAATGCTCAGTTTTTTTATTACAAAGATATTACCGGATACATTTATGTAAGTTCTTGTTACACTTTGCTGTAGCGTTCCCTATAGATCTGCAAATTTGTAAATTTCTTCCTGTTGGGGTTAAGGTACAAAAAGATAGTTGGCAAGTTATGCTGTGAGAGAGTGACACACTGTTTAGGGTCTGTTCTCCAGATTACATTTAGAAGTAATATAGTTTAAAGCACTGATTATCAAACCTGCCCTTAGGCCTCACATAACAGCCACATCCTGAGGATTTTTGAACTGGAGCACAGGTGAAATAATCAGTTGATTAGTAAACATTGTTATTTTTCCGGCTCTCACCCAAGGTAATCCTGAAAACCTGGCCTGTTGGGGAGGCCTAAGAACAGGTTTGAAAACCAGTGATTTACAGCAATTTCTAAAGCACAAACTTAATTTCAATGTCTTTAAAATAAAAATTAGACTTTAATTCTCATACTGTTTAAACTAAACAAATCTTAAAGGGACAGTCTACTATCTTTAAAAAGATAGATAATCCCTTTATTACCCATTCCCCGGTTTCGCATAATCCAGTTATATTTAATATACATTTTACCACTGATTACCTTGTATCTAAGCCTCTGCAGACTGCCCCTTATCTCTTTGCTTTTGACATACTTGAATTTTAACAAGTCAGTGCTGACTCATAAGTTACTCCACAGGAGTGAGCACAATGTTATCTTTATGACACACAAACTCACAGCTGTCTAGCGGTTAAAAACTGACCAAATGCACTGAGATAAGAGGTGGCCTTCAAGGGCTTAGAAATAAGCACATGAGCCTACCTAGGTATAGCTTTCAATAAAGAATACCAAGAGAACAAAGCAAATGTAATAATTAAAGTAAAGTTGCCTAAAATTGCATGTCCTATCTGAATCATGAAATTATCATTTTGACCGGACTCTTTAAAATATATTTCTTCAATTAAATTTTCTGTATTTTTTTCTGTTACTTAAAGGGATATTACGGTCAAAATTGAAATGCACATGGCTGAATTAAATCGTTGAATAGAAACTTATTAACAATATAAATGTATTGGCAAAAATGCTTCTAGTAAAAGTAATGACTGTTTTAGTGTTAATCTTTCAGTGCATGTGAAGCATACCTAGATACTCCCAGTGCACCAGCATACACAAGAGAACAAAACAAATTTGATGATAAAAGTAAATTGCAAAGTTGTTTAACCCCTTAATGACAACTGACGTACCAGGTACCTCATGCATTAACAAGCAGTTAATGACAATGGACGTACCTGGTACGTCAGTTGTCTAACAGAGTGCTGGAAGTGATCACAATCGCTTCCAGCAGCTCTGAGGGTATTGCAGTGATGCCTCAATATGGAGGCATCCTGCAATACCCCTTTACAAGCCTCCGATGCAGAGAGAGCCACTCTGTGGCCCTCTCTGCACCGGTAGTGATGGTGCCGTTGTCCGGGTGGGAGGGAGCGTGCATGTGCACGAGACGCGTGCGTGCACGTGAACATACTGTGCGTGTGCACGTGCACTCACGCGCATTAGCCACACTGACACCAATGAGGGCAAAAAGCCAAGTAAAGGTAAAAAAAAAAATTTCAAATATAAATGGATCTGGGAGGGGGAGGGGGCTGGGGTTATTGTGGAGGGGCTGCTACACTACAGAAAGAGTTAATTGAAAAATAAAATAAAAATACTTTGTTTTTTGGGGCCAAAGTGGGTACTGGCAGACAGCTGCCAGTACCCAAGATGGCGGTAATTAGGTAGGGGAGAGGGTTAGAGAGCTGGAGGGGGGATCAGGGAGGTTGGGGCTAAGGCAGGGGTCCATCCCAGCTCAAAGATTTTATTATTTTTATTTAAAAAAAAAAAAAACCCTCTTATTTAGTACTGGCAGACTTTCTGCCAGTACTTAAGATGGCGGTAACAATTGTGGGGTGGGGGAGGGAAGAGAGCTGTTTGGGAGGGATCAGGGGGTGGGACGTGTAAGGTGGGAGGCTGATCTCTAAAATTAACCCTGCAAGCTCCCTAAAAGCTTCCTAATTTAACCCCTTCACTGCTGGGCATAATTCACGTGTGGTGCGCAGCAGCATTTAGCGGCCTTCTAATTACCAAAAAGCAACGCCAAAGCCATATAAGTCTGCTATTTCTGAACAAAGGGGATCCCAGAGAAGCTTTTACAACAATTTCTGCCATAATAACACAAGCTGTTTGTAAATTATTTCAGTGAGAAACCTAAAATTGTGAAAAATGTAAAGTTTTTTTTTTTTTTATTTGCTCGCATTTGGCGGTGAAATGGTGGCATAAAATATACCAAAATGGGCCTAGATCAATACTTGGGGTTGTCTACTAGACTACACTAAAGCTAAAATTAACCCTACAAGCTCCCTAATTAACCCCTTCACTCCTGGGCATAAAACACGTGTGGTGCGCAGCGGCATTTAGCTGCCTTCTAATTACCAAAAAGCAACCCCAAAGCCATATAAGTCTGTTATTTCTGAAAAAAGGGGATCCCAGAGAAGCATTTACAACCATTTGTGCCATAATTGCAGAAGCTGTTTGAAAATAATTTCAGTGGGAAACCTAAAGTTTGTGACAAAATTTGTGAAATAGTTAACTTTTTTTTTTTTTTTGATCGCATTTGGCGGTGAAATGGTGGCATGAAATATACCAAAATGGGCCTAGATCAATACTTTGGGTTGTCTTCTAAAAAAAAATATATACATGTCAAGGGATATTCAGGTATTCCTGACAGATATCAGGGTTCCAATGTAACTAGCGCTAATTTTGAAAAAAAGTGGTTTGGAAATAGCAAAGTGCTACTTATATTTATTGCCCTATAACTTGCAAAAAAAGCAAAGAACATGTAAACATTGGGTATTTCTAAACTCAGGACAAAATTTAGAAACTATTTAGCATGGGTGTTTTTTGGTGATTGTAGATGTGTAACAGATTTTGGGGGTCAAAGTTAGAAAAAGCGTGGTTTTTTTTCCATTTTTTCCTCATATTTTATCTTTTTTTTTTTAGTAAATTATAAGATATGATGAAAATAATGGTATCTTTAGAAAGTCCATTTTATGGCGAGAAAAACAGTATGTAATATGTGTGGGTACAGTAAATGAGTAAGAGGAAAATTACAGCTAAACACAAACACCGCAAAAATGTAAAAATAGCCATTGTCATTAAGGGTAAGAAAATTGAAAAATGGTCCGGTCATTAAGGGGTTAAAATGACATGCCCTATCTGAGTCATGAAAGTTTAATTTTGACTAGACTGTCCCTTTAAATTAGGGAGTTTAATTTGCCCTGCATTTTCAGTTTGGCCTATATTTTAGGGCTCAAATGTTGTGTTTCTTAAAGGGACATTAAACACTGAGGTGGTAATATAAACTGACCTGTATAAATACAAAAACAACTCTGCAATATACTTTCATTATTTAATTTGTCTCCTTTTCCTGTAATTCTATTCTGAAATGGTGAGCTTTTCAGTCCCTGTTAGAAATAGTGCAGAACACTGTTCTATTCCTCACAGCCATTGGCTGCACACTCTAGTGACCTATTTATAACTGTCTCTAATTGGCTACATCAGATAAGGTAACCTAAGTTACAACATGGCAGCTCCCATTGTTTTATATAAAACACTTAAATTTTACATTTATTTTTTTTGTCCCTATTTAAACAACTAATGAAACATTATAAAATAAAGCTACAGGTTATTCTCAGACTAATCTTTTCTTTGAATGCTTCATTCTTTCTAACATTTATTTAGTGTTTAATGTCCCTTTAAGCTTAGTATGGGCCTACATTTTGAGAGTAAAATAACTTGCAGCGAGATTACGACACAGTTTTCTCTCACCGCTCACTTACCTGCAGCGCTGGTATTACAGGTTTTTACAAACCCGGCGTTAAAAGGCAAGAAGTGAGCATTGAGCAAAATTGTGCTCCTTACCGTACTCCAATATCAGCGCTGCTTAAGTCACCAGTGAGCTGGTTGTATGTGCTTGTGCACGATTTCCCCATAGGAATCAATGGGGAGAGCCGGCTGAGAAAAAGTCTAACACCTGCCAAAAAGCAGAGTAAAACTCAGTAACGCAGCCCCATTGATTCCTATGGGGAAATAAAAGTTATGTTTACACCTAACACCCTAACATGAACCCCGAGTCTAAACACCCCTAATCTTACACTTATTAACCCCTAATATGCTGCCCCCCCTCATCGTCGCCAACTACATTATACTTATTAACCCCTAATCTGCTGCCCCCAACATCGCCAACACCTACATTATATTTATTAACCCCCTAATCTCCCTCCCCCAATGTCGCCGCAACCTAACTACACTTATTAACCCCTAATCTGCCACCCCCAACGTCGCCACCACTATAATAAACGTATTAACCCCTAAACCACCGCACTCCCGCCTCGCAAACATTAGTTAAATATTATTAACCCCTAATCTGCCGTCCCTAACATTGCCACCACCTGCCTACATTTATTAACCCCTAATCAATGTCGCCGCCACTATACTAAATGTATTAACCCCTAAACCTAAGTCTAACCCTAATCCTAACACCCCCTAACAAATATAATTTAAATAAATCTAAATAAAACCTACTATAATTAACTAAACTATTCCTATTTAAAACTAAATACCTATAAAATAAACCCTAAGCTAGCTACAATATAACTAATGGGTTTATTTTTATTTTACAGGCAAGTTTGTATTTATTTTAACTAGGTACAATAGTTATTAAATAGTTATTAACTATTTAATAACTACCTAGCTATAATAAATACAAATTGGCCTGTAAAATAAAACCTATCCTAAGTTACACTAACACCTAACACTACACTACAATTAAATAAATTAACTAAAATAAAAATAATTATATAAATTAAATTAGCAAAATCACACAAAAAAACACTAAATTACAGAAAATAAATAACAAATTACAGATCTTTAAAATAATTACACCTAATCTAATAGACTTATCAAAATAAAAAAAAGCCCCCCAAAATAAAAAAATAAAAAAACCCTAGCCTAAACTATCAATAGCCCTTAAAAGGGCCATTTGCGGGGCATTGCCCCAAAGTAATCAGCTCTTTTACCTGTAAAAAAAAAAAAATACAAACACCCCCCAACAGTAAAACCCACCACCCTCACAACCAACCCCCCAAATAAAAAGCTAACTAAAAAACTAAGCTCCCCATTGCCCTGATGGGCATTGCTCTTAAAAGGGCAGTTAGCTCTTTTGCAGCCCAAAGCCCTAAGCTAAAAATAAAACCCACCCAATACACCCTTAGAAAAAACCTAACACTAACCCCCTGAAGATCGACCTACTGTTCTGATATAATTGCATCAGCCAATAGTATTATTGTTTTCTACCTTAATTCCGATTGGCTGATAGAATTCTTGGATGACATCACTTAAAGGAACCGTCATTTAGTAAGAAGACTCCGGATGAAGAGGATGCTCCTCGTCGGATGTCTTGAAGATGAAGCCGCTCCACATCGGATGGCAGAAGACAGAAGATGCCATCTGGATGAAGACTTCTGCCCGTCTGGAGGACCACTTTGCCCGGCTTGGATGAAGACTTCTTCCGGCTTCGTTGAGGACTTTGGCCCAGTTGGATGAAGACTTCTGCCGCTTCCTTGAGGATGGATGTCCGATCTTCAGGGGGTTAGTGTTATGTTTTTTTTTAAGGGCGTATTGGGTGGGTTTTATTTTTAGCTTAGGGCTTTGGGTCGCAAAAGAGCTAACTGCCCTTTTAAGGGCAATGCCCATCCAAATGCCCTTTTCAGGGCAATGGGGAGCGTAGGTTTTTTTTAGTTAGCTTTTTATTTGGGGGGTTGGTTATGTGGGTGGTGGGTTTTACTGTTGGGGGGTTGTTTGTATTTTTTTTTTTTTACAGGTAAAAGAGCTGATTACTTTGGGGTAATGCCCCGCAAAAGGCCCTTTTAAAGGCTATTAATAGTTTAGGCTAGGTTTTTTTTTATTTTGATAGGGCTATTTGATTAGGTGTAATTAGTTTAAAGATCTGTAATTTGTTTTTTATTTTCTGTAATTTAGTGGGGTTTTTTTTGTTTTTTTTGTACTTTAGCTAATTGTATTTAATGTATTTAATTGTATTTAATTTAGTTAATAAAAATAATGTAGGTGTCGGCGATGTTGGGGGCAGCAGATTAGGGGTTAATAAGTATAATGTAGTTGGCGGCGATGTTAGGGGCGGCAGATTAGGGGTTAATAATATTTAACTAGTGTTTGCGAGGCGGGAGTGCAGCGGTTTAGGGGTTAATATGTTTATTATAGTGGCGGCGATGTCCTGAGCGGCAGATTAGGGGTTAATAAATTTATTTTAGTGTTTGTGATGCAGGAGGGCCTCGGTTTAGGGGTTAATAGGTAGTTTACAGGTGTTAGTGTACTTTTTAACACTTTAGTTATCAGTTTTATGCTACAGCTTTGTAACGTAAAACTCATAACTACTGACTTTAGATGGCTGTACGAATCTTGTCGGTATAGGCTGTACCGCTCACTTTTTGGCCTCCCAGGCAAAACTCATAATACCAGCGCTATGGAAGTCCCATTGTAAAAAGACTTTACAAAGATTACCTAAGTCGTTTTGCGGTAAGGCCAAAGAAGTGTGCGGTGCCCCTAAACCTGCAAGACTCGTAATAGCAGCAGTAGTGAAAAAGCAGCGTTAGGACCTGTTAACGCTGCTTTTTCAGCTTAACGCAAAACTCGTAATCTAGCCGATAGTGTTTTTTAAGTAAAATGTAATTGAAGGGGCATTCGCATTACTCCTTGTCCCTTCTAAAAAAGTGTTAGTTTTCTTTTGTAAAGTGAAATGTCCTTTGTTGCTTAGTGGATCATCTTCTCTTTTGCAGTTGTCCTTGTCAGCTATGAATAATGTTGGTTTAAGCTTGCTGTGGTGTTTTTTTTTTTTTTGGGGGGGGGGGGGTTAGTGCTAAAATAAAATCTTTTGAAATGTTTGACTTTTTTATTTAATTAGTTTAACTAAATTATAAAAAAATTATCTTCCAAAAGTGAACACATTTCTATAAGTTCTTGTTACACCTAGCAGCGACTTGCCCTATACATATGCTAATGTGAATTCCTTCCGGTTGGGGGGAGGTTTTTTGGCAAGAAATGTGTGAGTGACACACTATTTGGAGTCTGTTGTCCAGATTACATTTAGAAGTATAGTTTTAAAACATTATATATGTGTATATATATATCTCTATGTCACTCCTTATTACAAAATAAATACAAAAATGTATATCTTGGAGCTGTAACTTGTTCTTCATCTTTGTGTTCTAAAGCTCATAATGCTAAGATGGCACTGCAGAGAGCAGCTGGGGGACTGATATTGCATATGTGATTGGCAGAGGGGGCAGGGCCTGGGATATGGTGTGGGCATGAGACGGGCAGAACTACTGCTGGTGCCACTGCTCCTGGGCACGGCCATGTGACATTCTGAGTGGCTGTAGCTCCAGGAATCTGAGATCTGATATGGGGGCTCGCAGCAGGGTGGCTACTCAGCCAATATTTTACTGAAACAGCCAGGGTTTTTAAGGTTCAGGTCAAAGTTGAAAGTTTAAAATAAAGACACTATCATGGTGAAACTTCTAAATGTATTGGAAAATTAATTATAAACAAGTGATCATTATTTATATCTGTCCTAGCAGCTTTAGTTACCGACTTGTGCTGTATAATTTATTTATGCTAATGAGCACGACCGGTATTTATTTATATTTTTATGTTTTTTTTTTACAGAAAAGGTGGCACCCCTACCCTCACCACACCCTGTGCTGCAAGAAGACTCATTGTTTCATTTCCTGCTGCTAGATACAAGCATGGCATCTGCTGACCTGAGAGAGGAGCTAACCTGCCCCATCTGCCTGAGCCTTTATACAGACCCTGTAACTCTGAAATGTGGCCATAACTTCTGCATGGGCTGTATTAAGAGAGTGCTGTGTACCCAGGATGGGTCTGGGGTTTATACCTGTCCTGATTGCAGAAAACGATTTACTTACAGACCTACACTGCAGAGGAACCTGAAGTTAAGTAACATTGTAGGGCATTTCATTCCTACTCATCAAGGGACACATTCTGGGGTCTTCTGTACTTACTGTGTTCACTCTCCTGTACCTGCTACTAAATCATGTCTGATGTGTGAGGCTTCTCTGTGTGATACCCACCTGAGGGTACACAGCAAGTCTGAGGAACACGTCTTAACTGAACCCACCACTTCCTGGGGTAACAGAAAATGCTCCACCCACAAAGAGCTTCTGAAATATTACTGTACTGAGGATGCTGCCTGTATCTGTGTATCCTGCTCCCTGGTCGGAGAGCACAGGGGACACCAGGTGGAGCTACTGAATGATGCTTCTGAGAAAGACAAAAAGAAGCTGAGAAATGTTCTACAGAAACTGACCACAAAGAGAGAGAAGACTGAGAAAAGAGTCCAGAGTCTGCAGGAGCACAGGAGAGGGGTGCAAGAGAAAGCAGCTGGTGTAACAGAGCGACTTACTGCCCTGATTAGGGACATCAGGAAACAGCTGGAAGACCTAGAGAAGCGAGTCCTGAGTGATATCACTTGGCAGCAGGAGCAGCTTTTACACCCAATCTCTGATCTGATCCAGCAGCTGGAAAAAGAGAAGGACGAGCTGACCAGGAAGATGAGTCACATTGAGGAGCTGTGCAACATGACTGACCCATTAACTGTCCTACAAGAACAGGAATCACACAGAGGTGACTTTTGTGGGGCTGAGAAGGGAGATAATGAGGTCACACAGAGAGGTGATAAACAGGTCCCTGCTGGGGGGGATTTGGATGAGGGGCTGATCTCAGTGACCTTATACAGAGGTTTAGCTGATATTGTGACTGATGTAAAGAGAGAGATCTATATGCAGGTGACATCAGACGTATTACTTGATATCAACACAGCTAATAATAAAGTAAATGTATCAGGTGACCTGAAAACTGCATCCTGGTCACGTATAAGCCAGAAGCGACCAAAAACACAAGAGAGATTCACACATTCTCCTCAGGTATTGAGCATCAGTAGCTTTTCCTCAGGCCGACATTACTGGGAAGTGCAGACCAGTGAATTAGGGTACTGGTGTGTAGGGGTTTGTTATACCAGTATGGGGAGGGGAGGACGTCAGTCTGAGATAGGAGAAAATAACAAGTCCTGGGGTTTGGATAGTAATAATAAAAAACTTACAGTGATACATAACAATATATACACCTCATTACGCACCCCTCTATCATGTGACACAGTAGGAATACTGCTGGACTATGAGGCTGGGCGTCTGACCTTTTATGAGCTGTGTGACCCGATCAGACACTTGCACACCGTCACTGTCACCTTCACTGAGCCTCTTCATGCTGCATTCTGGGTAGATGTAGACACCTGCGTGAGAATCCTGCACTAAATATACTTACTATAATAATAATGTTGCTGCTACCTAGCAGTCGCTTACTTCTGCATTTGGCAGTGAACAAAACTGTCAAATGTACATCTCTAGTTTGTGTTTAGTACATATTTTGTTTAAATTGGATTTGAAATAAAACAAAATTGTGCATGGATTTTTTATTATTATTATAATCAAATATCTATGTGTGGAGATGAGTGAGGTATAGAGAGATTGTGTGTGTGTATAATATACACATTTTTCTGTCTTTACATAATATATATATAGTGATTCAATATCTGCCCCATATAGCCATCTTATTAGTGTTTTCAGTAGTGAGGTGGTTCTATGTTGCTGATATATTCTTTTGTCATTTACAACAAAGCTAAGACTAGAAAGGCGACCACTTATCTAGTGCTGTATCTTGTTTTGATGACTTGCTGTCACTTCTGTGTCTCCTGATGACTTGCTGTCACTTCTGTGTCTCTTGATGACTTGCTGTCACTTCTTTGTCTCCTGATGACTTGCTGTCACTTCTCTGTCACCTGATGACTTGCTGTCACTTCACTTTGTCTCCTGATGACTTGCTGTCACTTCTGTGTCTCCTGATGACTTGCTGTCACTTCTTTGTCTCCTGATGACTTGCTGTCACTTCTCTGTCACCTGATGACTTGCTGTCACTTCTCTGTGTCTCCTGATGACTTGCTGTCACTTCTCTGTGTCTCCTGATGACTTGCTGTCACTTCTGTCACCTGATGACTTGCTGTCACTTCTGTCACCTGATGACTTGCTGTTACTTCTCTGTGTCTCCTGATGACTTGCTGTCACTTCTGTGTCTCCTGATGACTTGCTGTCACTTCTGTGTCTCCTGATGACTTGCTGTCACTTCTCTGTGTCTCCTGATGACTTGCTGTCACTTCTCTGTGTCTCCTGATGACTTGCTGTCACTTCTCTGTGTCTCCTGTTGTCTTGCTGTCATTTCTCTGTGTCTCCTGATGACTTGCTGTCATTTCTGTTTCTCCTGAAGACTTACTGTCACTTCTGTGTCTCCCCTGATGACATTTCCCTCCCTCCTGTGCATTAACTAGATAGGACACTGCTAGGGGTGGGGTTTTATCAGGGGATTGGGGGCTGGTGCAGTTAGGGTTGCTAGGGGCTGGTGGCTGGTGCAGTTAGGGTTAATAGGGGATTGGGGGTTGGTGCAGTTAGACTTATCAGCATTGGGGTGGGTCTGGTGTGGAGCTGATATTTGTGTGTCACTAGCAGTTTAGGACTTGACTGCTAACACTAGAATAAAGGTTAATAACAATAGGGGCCAGTACACATAGGGTTAAAAGATCAGGTGAGTTCAGAAAGTAACAGGTTACAAAAACTGAGTGTAAAACATGTTGGGGGATCAGAGGGTTCTCCTGCTGTAAAGAAGACACAGGTACCTTTATAATACATGTGCCTGAGGTAAGTGGCATCACTGTGCCAGGTGTGTACATAACCAGCCCTCTTCAGCATCCTGTGATGTAGTATACAGGTGACATCTAATATAGAGATGAATGATCATGGTTATCTAATATGAAAATAATATTTGTTATACCTAATACACAGTTACCATCTCATGTATATAATAGTTTGTTATACCTTATACAGAGGTAACTTCATATGGTTATTTTTAATACAGAACTAACAGTGCCAGTTACAGAAATAACAACATATGGTTATACCTAATACAGAAGTAAATGTTTGTGGTTATATCTAATACAAAAGTGTCAGTTTATTGTGATGTGCAGTATGGAGATAACAGCTTACGAAGGTGTGCTATAGAGAGGTAAAATTCTATGATTATACCTAATACAGATTTAAGAACTTTTGACTACATTTATTACAGAGGTAACAATTTGTGGGTATAGCTAATATACAGGTATCTGCTTATAGATATGTCTGTACATTATATATGTGTGTATATATACTTTATTTACGAAGCACCAACAAATTCTGCAGCACTGGCCATGGGTACAACTGATACAACTATAAAATACTTGTGACAAGACAAGAGCTGATGGTAGAATATTCAAGGAGCAGGTGATTGTTGGATCTTAGGGGGCGGGCTGGAATAAATCTGTTGATTAGTGAGGACAGGTAGTGAGGAGCGGCATTAATAAGGGCTTTGTAGGTCAGGGTGAGAATTTTAAATATAATTCTACTGTGAAAGGGAAACCAGTGAAGGGACTTGCAGAGAGGTACAGCAGATACTGAGTGGTGGGAAAGCGGGATTAGCCTGGCACAGGCATTTAGTATTGAAAGGGGGAAGAGAGGAAGACCAGTGAGTAGGTTATTGTAGTATTCAAAGAACACAAAAAACAAGTGTCATAGTGCACAAAAAGGATATGTACAAACACTTTTTGTACAAAAAGTACCAAAGGTGGCAACTGCTGTGGATGTTTCCAGACAAAACCTCAGAAAGAAGGAGGTAAAAACACATATAGTGAAGTCCTGTGGATATTTAATAGCTTATAATTAAATCAGAGAGGTACTCACATATTTTTAGAGTTTCAAAATTGAGCTCTAGCTTTCCAGGCACAGGAAGACTCCAAGTAGGAGACGAAGGCAAAGATAGAAGTCCCAAATGGGTTAAAACTCAAAATGGAAGGACTCAGAAGAAGTAGATTTAAAATGGAACAATTAATTTATAAAAACAAATTAAGTCACAAGGCAATGTATAAGCAAACAACCAAGCAAACAAAGACCGTGTTTTCACAATATCTTATGAATGCAGTTTTTCGGTTCAGTATGGCACAAGACTCCGTCTATTGTGTGACATCACTACACTCCAACATACGTTTTGCCAATCACAGCTTGGCTTTTTCGAGGATGTCCTTGACTCGGTTTACAAATTTCTTTTCCATGTGTACTATTGTAAGATAAATTGTATCTTTTAGAAATGTAGTGTGCTGCTAGTTACAAATGCCAAGAGATACAAATTATAACCTGGCAATATGCTTCAAGCGTTTTGCTAAGAGTGAACTCACAGGAAATGCTGCTAGACAAATATGATTCTATTCAGACAAACAAGTGTGCAAGTCTGATAAATTCACAGAGGCAAATATGGATAGCTAGATCAAAAATAGAGTTCTTTAGCATAAGATTAATTGTTAATATAAAGACTGAGTAAGTACGGTTGATAATATGAACTAGAAACAGCTTGAGAGAATCTGATTAGCAGAGTTATACTTGCGGTAGCCTGTGCTTGGCTTTCCCTTGCAGCATGGAACGCTGTAATGGCGGAGTGAGACTGGAGTTCTTCCTGAGAGCTGAGTGGCTAGTTGCAGTACTGGTCAGGCTGAGAGATTGTTCTGTAGCTTCCGGGAGGAAGGTGAGTTGAAGTCCTAGCGAAGCAGGTGATGAATTAGCTGCGGCTGGAGACGTCAGAAAATCCTCTGTAATACTGTGGTGGAGCGACACTTTAGGAGAGAGACTGACAGGCAATCTATGAAATGGATTCAGATAGCTGTGCAGAGTAAGTGTCTTTAGTAGAAAGCAGCAATTAGTTAGAAAGTTACTTTTTGAGGGTTAAATTCAAATAAGCAAAAGTTCAATATCACTCAGTTTGAGATGATAGCAGGAGTGACTTGATTTCTGTGAAGTATTCCAATCAGAAAAAACAAAATAATCAAGCAAAGTAGATCTCAGGAAGTGAGGTTTTATAGGCAGGTGAAAAGGTGGTGAAAAGGTGGAAGTGGAATGTCTTAAAGGGACATTACAACTATTTGTCTTACAATGTTTATTGGCTGATTGGACATTATGAAAAATGTACTTATCATACAATGCATTAAACAGTTAATAACATTATAAAAAAGATATAACAATGATACCAATATATGCAACTGATACAAAATTGAAATCAATAAGTATATGTATGTGTGTGTGTGTATATGTATGTGTGTGTATGTATGTATGTGTATATATATATATATATATATATATATATATATATATATATATAATATGTATATGTGGGTGTATATATATACACACACACACATATATATATATATATAATGGGTTTAATAAGAAAGAGAATCCTGAATAATAATTCAAGATAAAAGACAGGGAATTCAGCACTCTTTATAAAATAATTTTATTAACTCACATATAGAAATTTACCCTAGGTCAGTGGAGGCTCCTCCATTTGTGCACTTGAGCACGTGCCCCCCTGTCAGATGCGGAGAATTTTTTTTTTTCCAATAGCCCCCTATTGGAAAAATTATATTTTATTTTTAACCCCCAAAACTAAAATTCTGATGTGTTATTTTAAATAAAATGAAAAAAAAATTTTTTTGTGTTTGTTTCTTTAAAAAAAAGCCCTATATCATGCCTGTCAGTGATGTCTATGTTCACTGCAGGCATCTGGGCCAGCCTCAAAGCGATTCATATTCGTGCCTGATCGCACAAGCTGAACTGTGCGAGTGGGGAGGAACATGTTCAAGCCAAGTTCAGCCTGTGCTCTGATAGGCTGCACCATGATGCCAATCATGCCGGATACGTCATCACCGGCTCCCCCCCAGCATCAACAGGCGTTCTAGCCAAGTTAAGCCTGTGCCCTCTCTGATAGGCTGCACCATGATGCCGATCATGCCGGATACGTCATCACCGGCTCCTCCCCCGCATCAACGGCGCGAAAAATTCATTGTTGAGTTTGCTGTTGAGCGGAGAGGAGTGTGAACTGAACGATCCAACTGTTATTGAATTACAATACTGAGCTGACCTGTGTGCTGTTATTGAATTGCAGAGCAGTTACACAGCACTGACTTACTACTGTCTTACTGTAATATTTAGAGTTAGAGCCTAGAGAGGGAAAGTTAGTGGAGCCGGAGGAACTTTCACTGACTCACTTGGGCATAATTTTTTTTTAAAAACTAGCTCCCCAGCCTCCCCTCCTGCTGGACGGTGGACATAATTTGAGAGAGGCTTCTTTGTTCTTGCCTGGGGCCCTGTCCCCTGAACAGAACAGTTAGTCAGACTCAGACTGTCAGACAGTGATTGAGTCAGTCTCAGTGTAGTGACACTGACTCAGAAAAATACCTTTACTTTTTGAATTAGCAGCAGCCAGATACTTAGATTAGAATCATTAGAGTAGGACTAGGGAGTGCTACTTTTAAAACAATTTGCTTGCCTTTATTTATTCTTCTATTTTAAGTATTTTATTTAGCAGATCATTAATTAGATTGCAAGTTTTGCATTAGTAGATTGCAAGTTTTGCAAAAAAAATTTACATTTTTTTTTTTTTCTTTTCAAAAAAGCAGTTAACTGCAGTGCTGCTATATTAACTGTATAATTTATTATAAAATATAAATTATAATTATATTAGTTATATTACCACAAGTGTATATTTTTCAACAGCTTCACAGCTTTTTACCTACAAGTTATATATTTCAGAACAACCGCAAAACTACTTGCCTACTAGTTTTAGACAGTAGTTGACCTTGACGGCTGTCACGGCTGCTAACTGCTGTAATTATACTAGTTAAAACACTATTTTAGTTTAGAATTATTAGCAGTTTGCAGAGAGTCTCAGAGTTTTTAAAACAATTCTATATTTTATAACAGCTTCACAGCTACTTACCTACAAGTTGTATAATTTATAACAGCTGCAAAGCTAATTACCTACAAGTTATATATTTGATAACAACCACAAAACTACTTACCTATTAAGTCAAGTTTTATATTTTATAACAGCAAAACTACTTGTCTAAAAGTTTTATATATATATATATATTATAATAGCAAAACAACTTACTTACAAGTTATATATTTTATAAGAGCCGCATAGCAACTTACCTTAAAGTTATATATTTTATAAGAGCAAAGGGCTGTTCTTTGTGTGTAAACTAACAGTTAAGATGGCACTTAGTAAAATTAGTGTGTCTGAGCTAAAGCAATTACATTTTTCAACGTTGCCCATTGAAAGAAAAATGGAAATTAAAATGCTCAGGCCAACACCTATGCTTAACCTTACCCAGGTGACAAAATGTAAAACTAGAGATTACAAAAGAGAATTCAAACCCAAGGTATATGATAAATATCCATGGATTTGTGGCTGTGAATTATCTAACAGGCTCTTTTGTTTTTATTGTCTCCTGTTTGCAAAACAAAGTGGTGAATCAAGCTGGGTGAGTTATGGTGTCGCCGATTTATCACATTTAAGTCAAAAAATAAATAAACATAATTGCTCCCAATCACATTTAAACTCCACATTAGAGTTTAATTTGCTAGGAAGGGTTGACATTCGACAACAACTTGATAGTGCATATCGTTTAAATATTAAAAAAACATAATGAGCAAGTAACGAAAAATCGTTATGTTCTTTCGAAAATAATTAATTGTATTTTATTTTGCGCCGCATTTGAACTTGCGCTTCGAGGACATGACGAATGCGAGGATTCATTAAATCCAGGCATTTTCAGAGGTCTTATAAACTTCTCTGCAGAACTTGATGCATCTCTAAAAGAACATCTCGCTAGTGCCACTGTTTTTAAAGGAACGTCAAAAGAAATTCAAAACGATTTATTAGACTGTATGCTTACTGTTTGCCAGAACCAAATAAAAAAGGAAATCTCAAAAGCAAGTTTTGTAGCAGTGATAGCAGATGAAACTACTGATGTTTCATCTGCCTTCCAATTGGTGGTTGTTTTTCGATACATTATAGGTAACGGTCAACTGGTTGAGAGATTCTGGGAATTCACTAATCCAGCTGGACATGATGCAGAATCTATAGCTACATGTATCCAAAATACTTTGGAAAAAGTTATAGACAACCCTGAAAAATTGATATCCCAGAGTTACGACGGTGCAAGCGTGATGAGTTTTCAGCATGCAGGTGTTCAGGCTATAATTAAACGTACCTACAAGAATGCACATTTTGTGCATTGCTACGCACATCAACTCAATTTGATTGTCAGCCAAACAAGCAGTCAGAATCAACAAGTTTGAGTATTTTTTTCTAACCTAAGTGACATTACTAACTTTTTTAGTAACTCGCCACAACGGATAGCTATTCTAGATGAAACTGTTAGAAGAAGGATACCTCATGGTTCAGCCACCAGGTGGAATTTCAAGAGTCGAACCGTCAATACAGTGTTTGAAAACAGGGAACAGTTAATTGAATGTATGGAAAAAATAGAGTCAACATCGAAAAAAGAAATAGCTATAAATTAAGCGGGGGCTATTCGGCATATGTTACAAGACTCGGTATTTGTGTTTTGGCTTTCAGTTTTTCACAATATTAGGCCACATGTAGATGTGTTATACAACCAACTTCAGAAAACACTAACAGATGCGGCACTTATTCGAAAACATGTTAACACTTTCCAGCAGACAATGGAAAACGAAAGGAATAGAATGGACACAGTGACCATGACGATATCAGAAACAGAGGAAACATCAAGGAAAAGGAAGAGAGAAAATATTCACATTACTCAGACTGTGGCAGCTAAAGAGATATGTGATGTTATCACGAATCAAGTAAAAGATAGATTTTCTTTTATAACTCACTACTCGGCTGTTTCTCTCCTCCAAGCTGAAAAATTTTCAAATTACGAGAACATTTTTCCAAATCAGCTTCTTGAACAAACATCAGCTGTTTATGACATATTACAGAAAGATCGCCTGAAAACGGAACTAGGAGTAATTTACAGAAGACCAGATTTCCGAAATATGAATGGTGCCATCAGTCTTCTACAGTTTGTAATAGAAAATAACTTGGACAGTACTTTCTCGGAGACCTACAAACTGTTGCAAATTATTTCGACTATTCCTGTGACAACTGCTGAGGCTGAGAGATGTTTCTCAACTTTAAAACGAGTTAAGACATTTCTAAGGAGCACCATGACTGAGGAAAGACTGACTGCTCTAGCCATGCTCACAATTGAAAAACAATTGATCAATAACATGCCTACATTCAACGAAAATGTTATTGATTTATTTGCCTCAAAAAAGACAGGCGGATTGACTTAATTTACAAAAATTGTACTTGAGTTAGCAACATTCTGTTTTAATCTTTACCTTTGAAGTTAATTATTAAGCAATAGTGTAATAGAAATAATCTTCTTTTGTAGAAAGTAAAATGTTGGTGTATTTATCTTAATGTTGCCACGGCCTTTGGCTGCATTGCCTAATATCGAACACTGGGGGCTAGGGCAACAATAATTGAGATGTGGTTTTATTTCTCTATAAAGTGGAAGGTTCTTTAAATCCAGGAATATATATATTTTCATAAATGTACATTCAAGATACTTATTATTTCGCAGCTTTGATTAATCATTTGGTTAATATATATGTTATTATATAATTTAACTGAGCATGTATATTTTAAGACTAGACATGGGTATACTGAAGAGTATGGATTCTTGTATATTAATTTAAATATTAGACATGGTCATAATATTAAATATTATAAATATATATATAAATATATATATATATATACTTCCTACTGATAATATCTTAAGAGATTAACTTAATAGTCAAGTTGAGTGAGTTATGGTGTCGCCGATTTATCACATTTAACTCCAAAAATATAAATAATTGCTACCAATCACATTTATACTCCCCATTAGAGTTTAATTTGCTATGAAGGATTGATATTCGCCAACAACTTCAGTGCACATTGTTTGAATGTTAAAAAACACAATGATCAAGTAACCACAAATCGTTATGTTCTTTCCAAAATTATGAATTGTATTCTATTTTCCGGCGCATTTGAGCTTTCACTTCGAGGACATGATGAACGCGATGATTCATTAAATATTGGGAGACTTAAAAGGATTGTAATTTAATACTTAGTTAGTATGATACTAATAATCAGCTATACTATTAACTATTTGAAATAAATTGATTAATCATTTCATATTCTGATATTACATTGCATTTAATTAGAATTCTGTAGTGATTAATTTATTGTAACAATATTTATATTTCCTTATTATCCCACTTTAATATAAATATATTCCATATTTGAAGTCATTCCTTATTAAAGTATAGGAGTGTATAAAACTATATGAAAATTAGGTACAAGTAATTTCATATGAAATTTTGTCTTCTATATGCTTGCATCGATTCTGAGCTAGAAAACCTTTCCAGACGTATATGTGGATTCACACCTTCAAAAGTATTGTTAGTCTCATCATTTGTATATCATACAAGGGATAATTACTTACTTTCCTGAAGATTGAGCATATCTGAACTAAAGTACAGAATTGTTTCTCTGTCACCCCAGAGAGGTAACATGGTTATCTTGTTTGTAGAGATCTAATCTCATTAAGCAATGAAGTAAATAATCTTTTGAAGCTTAAACTTTAACAAATGTTCCCTTTTTATATTTTTTGGATATCCTGCCTGTGAGCTGTATTGGAGCATAGTATTTATATATAATTGATGTTACATTTCATAAAAATATATTTCATATCTGAGTACATTACTTTAATACAGTTTGAGTGCATGAAATCATATACAGTTGTATGCAAAAGTTTAGGCACCCCTGACAATTTCCATGATTTTCAGTTATAAATAATTGGCTGTTTGGATCAGTAATTTCATTTTGATCTATCAAATAAATGAAGGACACAGTAAAAATTCAGTAGTGAAATTAGGTTTATTGGATTAACAGAAAATGTGCAATATGCATCAAAACAAAATTAGACAGGTGCATACATTTGGGCACCCTTGTTATTTTGTTGATTTGAATACCTGTAACTACCTAGCACTGATTAATTGGAAGACAAAATTGGTTTGGTGAGCCCATTAAGCCTTAAACTTCATAGACAGGTGTATCCAATCATGAGAAAAGGTTTTAAGGTGGCCAATTGCAAGTTGTTCTCTATGACTCTCCTCTGAAGAGTGGCAACATGGGGGCCACAAAACAACTCTCAAATGACCTAAAAACAAAGATTGTTCAACAAAAAGCTATTGCATAGATTTAAGATGTCAGTGTCCACTGTGAGGAATATAGTCAGCATGGTGAGGATATGGAAGACCACAGGCACAGTTCTTGTTAAGGCCAGAAGTGTCAGGCCAAGTAAAATATCGGATAGGCAAAGGATGATAAGAAAGGTCAAAAACAGACCACCTCCAAAGACCTGTACTGGGAATCTTGTTGAGGGTCTCATGGATTCCACTCAATATCAGCAGATACTTGAGAATAATGTTGAGGAATCAGTCACAAACTTTAGTTTAAGTTACCCCAGGGGCTGGATATTTCAACAAGATGATGACCAAAAACACTGCTGGTTCAAATGGGTGGGGCCATTTGAGGGGCGTGACTTTCTCAAAGGGGCGTGGCTGTTTAAAAGGGGTGTGGTTTTTCCAAAGGGGTGTGGCTTTTTCAAAGGGGCATGGCTTTCTCATAGGGGCGGAGTCTTGTGCACCACCATCCTAAAAATTCACCAGCCGCCACTGCCCTAGGTATCCTTAGGCCGCAAATTACAGGAAAACGGTACCTACATACAATATGCATAATGATTAAACAGCTAAATTAATGTATACAAGAATACAGAAAGTGTCACGTGTGTAAATATCATACAGCGTTTACAGATGTTAAATCAAACCTGACCGGTCAGGGATCTGCATGAGTACACTGAGAATAATTGCATATAGCAACAATTAGAAAAAGTATAATGGAGGTAATTTGTTAGCCCTTTTACACCTTACTGCTCTCAGTACCTCTCAGAGGAGGCCTCTAGTTATTGAGGTCAATACCAGGCAGATAAATTTATTTAGGTATAAAGAGTTTGTGATGGAACTTTTACAGTTCATACTCACTAACAATGTATTTATGTTTGACAACAAAATATATGTCCAACAGCAAGGGACAGCAATGGGGGCAACTTGTGCCCCCACATATGCATGCCTACACCTTGGTGCATGGGAGATGGAGGATGTGTATCAGAGCCCTCTTTTTGAGGAGAACATCCACATATGGCTTCGATATGTGGATGACATTTTCCTCATATGGGAGGGCTCTAAGGAAAAACTACTCGATTTTGTTGGAGCCCTCAACAAAAACAATAGAAATATATTATCTCACCCTACAGTCTAGTAAGGAAGAAATATCCTTCTTGGATATAAAAATCAAATTGAATCAAGGATCCCTGGAAACCGAGAATTTCCGCAAGAGCACTGCCACTAATAGCCTGTTACTTGCATCGAGCCACCATCCTGAGCACCTTAAAAAGGGCATACCAAAAGGGCAGTTTCTCAGGTTATGCCGCAACTGTTCTACAAAAGCAAAATATTTTGAACATGCTGCAAAAATGGAGGAAAGGTTCATAGATAGAGGCTATTCAAAGAAAATAGATTTTTTTGTTAACTTAATAACTCACGCTAATATCTTCACCTTCCAGTAGAGGCGCTCACACAAATTAAGCATAAAAGAGGACATAAGTTCTCTACAGTAGTAC
>NC_069505.1:602099362-602104362 GCF_027579735.1 Bombina bombina | reverse complement strand
AGGGTATAAAAGAAGAAAATTTAATGACATGGCCTCCTTGTTCACCTGATCTGAACCCCATTGAGAACCTGTGGTCCATCATCAAATGTGAGATTTACAAGGAGGGAAAACAGTACACCTCTCTGAACAGTGTCTGGGAGGCTGTGGTTGCTGCTGCACGCAATGTTGATGGTGAACAGATCAAAACACTGACAGAATCCATGGATGGCAGGCTTTTGAGTGTCCTTGCAAAGAAAGGTGGCTATATTGGTCACTGATTTGTTTTTGTTTTGTTTTTGAATGTCAGAAATGTATATTTGTGAATGTTGAGATGTTATATTGGTTTCACTGGTAAAAATAAATAATTGAAATGGGTATATATTTGTTTTTTGTTAAGTTGCCTAATAATTATGCACAGTAATAGTCACCTGCACACACAGATATCCCCCTAAAATAGCTATAACTAAAAACAAACTAAAAACTACTTCCAAAAATATTCAGCTTTGATATTAATGAGTTTTTTGGGTTCATTGAGAACATGGTTGTTGTTCAATAATAAAATTAATCCTCAAAAATACAACTTGCCTAATAATTCTGCACTCCCTGTATATATGTATATATATGTATATATATGTATGTATATATGTATATATATGTATGTATATATGTATATATATGTATGTATATATGTATGTATATATATATATATATATATATATATATGTATGTGTGTATATATATATATATATGTATGTATATATATATATATATATATATATATATATAAATCAGCAAAGAGGAAGTCACTCACAGGGTCTTGCAAAAAGATAAAGTATTTATTTTGACGTTTCGGGTGTTACCCCTTTCTCAAAAAACAGCACAGTGTGAAACAGTATACTCACCCCCCTTAAATACCCCTGCACAGCAAACAATCAGTGTGGTAAACACCCTGGCACCCAGAAGTAAAACCACGTCACATGACACAAGGTCAAGCCCCGTTGGCATAGCAACCAGAAGCTCAGTAGTGTAAACCAAGTGAAAGTTAAGAACATAGTGAAAGTTAAAAACACAAGCAAAACAGATTGTTAGGAGCAATATACAAATACAAACATGGGTTTAAACAAAAATGTTAACAACCAAACAAGCAGTAGTATATTATTATGCAGATAGCTTTAATCACCAGGGTGACCGTAATCCCACAGCATAAATACACGTAGCCATATACAGCCTCAACCATATCATATCATAAAGTACAGGTAATGAACTACTGGACAATTTACGGAGCCCAGGTATAGAACTACCAATAGCGGTCTTCTAAAGTCCCCCCTGTCATTTCATGCAGGTAGAAGTAGCGAGGCATAGAGGCAAAGCACACAAGCCTGGTCGAACCTGCAGTGATAGTCGTTATCACACACTCCATGTCACGGCACATAACCAATGAAGATACCCAAGGGAAGGTTTCAGACAACTTAGCAAAGCAAAAAATAGTACAACTTAAACAAAGTACACTTCAAAGAACAAAGTACACTTCAAAAAACATAACTTAAGAAAATACCCAAGAGAACGTAAACACGTAGTTAGAGGCAGTCCCTTATATGGTGTACCTTACTTGATTAGATAATGTCCGATAGAACCAAAGGCAGGTTGTTCATTAGAGAGTCTTGTCCCTATAAACAGCAGTGCCAGTCAAGGTGGACATTGAGCCCCCTTGGGTCATTGTCCCAAGATTGAAAATCCATCTTGACTCTCTTTTTAAGAGAATTTTAGCCCTGTCACCCCCCCTGTTTAGTGGGGGGATGTGGTCGATAATGATGTATTTAGAGTCGGTTACCTTGTATCCTGCTTCCACGAAATGCTGTGCCACCGGCTGATCTGATGTGCCTTTATCCAATGCTACACAAATTGCGGACCGGTGGTTGGCCATTCTGGTCCTTAAGTCATCCACCGTTTTTCCTACATAAAACATCCCGCACACACAATGCAGGAGGTATACAATGAATGGTGTGGTACAGGTTACCCTGTGTCTGATCTTAAACTTTCTGGTGGAATACGGATGGATGACGAAGCTACCTGTAGAGAAACCTCCACAGGTGGTGCAACCCAGGCACCTAAAACAATCTTTCTTAGTTTTAAGCCAGGTGTCATTGCTGTAACAGTTCCTGGGGTCAGTTTTTATTAGCTGATCCCTCAGTGAGGTAGCTCTGCAGTACCCAATTCTGGGTGGGAGCATGCATTTGAAAGGTAAGTCTTTATCAGATGATAAGAGTCCCCAGTTTTGCTTGAGGGTATCAGCAATCCCTTCTTTATTCTTTGTATAGGTGGTGGTAAACGTGAGTCTATCCTCAGGTGTGGTAGCATTAGTACCAGCTAGCAGGTCCTTTTGCGCTGTGTCCGATACTGCCATTATACTGTTTAAGAGATTGTTGTGGTTGTATCCCCTCCGTCTGAATTTAGTCATCATGTCAACCAGTTGTGCTTCTTTCAGCTCCTCAGTGGTATTATTCCTAGCTACCCTCTTGAATTATGATAGTGGGAGTGCCTTCTTAAGGCTGGGTGGATGGCAACTGGTTGCATGAAGGACGGAATTCTCGTCCGTTGGTTTACTGAAGAGGGTAGTGTTTAACTTATCACCATGCTTGAAAATTCTTATGTCAAGGAAGTCTATTGCTTGTTTGTCGGATGTACCTTGTTGAGTTCCTCGAACCAGGCTAGTAGTTGATCTTATGTGTCTGTCCACAGCAGAAACAGGTCATCAATGTACCTCTTGAATATTTGCACTCTGTTGTCTTTGAACAGTTGGGTGCCTTGATCCTCAAACTCCGCCATGAACAAGTTGGCGTATGATGGGGACATGTTAGACCCCATCGCCGTTCCAGTCACTTGTAGGTAGAAAGATCTTTCAAAGCGGAAATAATTGAGTTCTAGACATAGTCTCAGCATTTCACATATGACATCCGGGGGGGGGGGGGGCAACATACGGATACTTGAGAAGTTGTCGTCTTGTGGCCACTATGCCCTCCTGGTGAGGAATGACCGTGTAAAGACTGGTCACATCCAGTGTGACCAGCAGTGTATTTTCAGTGAGAGGAGGTAAGTCCAGTATTAATTTGAGCATGGATGCTGAATCCAAGAGGAAAGCGGGTACGTTGCGGACAATAGGTTGTAGAATATAATCAATTTAGTTTGCTATTGGTTGTAGAAGAGAGCCAACAGCTGACACAATAGGTCTCCCAGGGGGATAGTCCAAGCTTTTGTGTACTTTAGGTAGCATGTAGAGAACCGGTATTCTAGGGAATTTTACCATCATGTACTCGCTGGTGTTGGTATCAATATAATTGTTCTTGAGTAACAGTTGTATCATCTCGTCCAATATTGTCTTGAATTGTTTGCTAGGATCACCTCGTAGCGGGCAGTAGGTGTCCTTGTCCTCTAATTGTCGCATTACCTCTTTCTTGTAATCGGTGTAGTCTTGCAGGACGGACTACAGCACCACCTTTGTCCACCTCCCTTAGAACTATGCTGTTGTCCTCTTGTAATGTTCTCAAAGCTTTTCTTTCTTTGATGGTTAAATTGTGTCTGTATTGTTTGCGCTTTATACAATTTTCTTCACATTCCTGCCATAGCAGTCTGGAGAAAGTGTTTTTAACTTTCACATTTGCCTATATTTAGAGTTCTGCGTTAGCCATCAAAACCAGCGTTAAGGGTTCCTAACGCTGGTTTTGGCCGCCCGCTGGTATTTAGAGTCAGCCAGGAAAGGGTCTAACTCTCACTTTCCAGCCGCGACTTTTCCATACCGCAGATCCCCTTACGCCAATTGCGTATCCTATCTTTTCAATGGGATCTTCCTAACGCCGGTATTTAGAGTCTTGGCTGAAGTGAGCGTTAGACCTCTAACGACAAAACTCCAGCCGCAGAAAAAAGTCAGGAATTAAGAGCTTTATGGGCTAACGCCGGTTCATAAATCTCTTAACTACTGTGCTCTAAAGTACACTAACACCCATAAACTACCTATGTACCCCTAAACCGAGGTCCCTTCACATCGCCGCCACTCTAATGAATTTTTTTAACCCCCTAACCTGGCGACCGCACACCGCCGCCACCTAAATTATCCCTATGTACCCCTATTCTGCTGCCCCTAATATCGCCGACACCTACATAATATTTATTAACCCCTAATCCAATATGGCGTCCCTCAAATTCCGATTGGCTGATAGGATTCTATCAGCCAATCGGAATTAATGTAGGAAAAATCTGATTGGCTGATTCAATCAGCCAATCAGATTCAAGTTCAATCCGATTGGCTGATCCAATCAGCCAATCAGATTGAGCTCACATTCTATTGGCTGTTCCGATCAGCCAATAGAATGCAAGCTCAATCTGATTGGCTGATGCAATCAGCCAATCGGATTGAATTTGAATCTGATTGGCTGATTGAATCAGCCAATCAGATTTTTCCTACCTTAATTCCGATTGGCTGAATCCTATCAGCCAATCAGAATTCGAGGGACGCCATCTTGGATGACGTCATTTAAAGGAACCTTCATTCGTCGTTAGTCCGTCGGTGAAGAAGGATGTCTCCGCATCGGCTGCTTCAAGATGGTCCCGCTCCGCGCCAGATGGAAGAAGATAGAAGATGCCGCCTGGATGAAGATGTCTGCCGGTCCGGATGTCCTCTTCTGCCTGGATAGGATGAAGACTTCGGACCCTCTGGAGGAGCTCTTCTGTCCGGATAGGATGAAGACTTCGGACCCTCTTCTGGACGGATCGGTGATACCCGGCTGGGTGAAGATAAGGTAGGAAGATCTTCAGGGGCTTAGTGTTAGGTTTTTTACCGGGGTTTTGGGTGGGTTAGATAAGGGGTATGTGGGTGGTGGGTTGTAATGTTGGGGGGGTATTGTATGTTTTTTTTACAGGCAAAAGAGCTGTTTTATTTGGGGCATGCCCCGCAAAAGGCCCTTTTAAGGTCTGGTAAGGTAATGGAGCTGTTAACTTTTTATTTTACAATAGGGTAGGGAATTTTT